>NC_060277.1:45843980-46143980 GCF_021613505.1 Equus quagga
AGTGAAAAGGTGGAATGAAACAAAATATGCGTGTACTCTATTTTTCCCCCCAAAACTTATATCCCGGTCCAGAAAACCTACCAAAAATAAAGCGAGGAGTAGAAACCGTATCCTCTTCATTTCTAGAAAGGGAACAGGTGAGAGGTAAAGAGCTCTGGCTGCCAGAAAACTCACTTTAAAGCTAATGTGAACAGGCACATTAATGACCATACTAATCTGCAGAAGGGCACTTACGACGCCACTGTCAGAACTGGGTAAGGAATCTGTTGAAGAAGCCACTGCCCACAATTTAACGTTCCAGTAATCGCTCCATAAAAGGACCCCTGAGCCACCATGTGAAGGAAATGGTCTAGACAGCCACGCTCCAAAAAAGTGCCATTGTGTGTGTAGCAGATTGAGTTTACACCCTACCCCTGATTCACAAAGGGGAGCCAGCGTGCCAGTGGGCCGTGGGCCAGGATGTGGGTGGTTAAGTCAGCACTCTTGGAGGGAGCAACGTTCTTCTGGGAACTGCATCAGCACCCCAGCTGATCAACAAATGCAGAAGTTTTGAATGAAGTTAGACAACAAGATGAGTTGGACGTGCTCTTTCCAATGTGTAAAGGGTGAGCTTCATCAACTTTAAAAATTTTACCAGACTTTCAAATTTCCAGGCAATTCTGAGTAACTGTCAATATCTTCTGTGAGAGTTACATGGAATTATACATGGGAAATCTGTGACTACGCCTACACTACTGTATTTTCAAAACTACCTGCATGATTTGATTGCACTTGCTCAACTCTGACTACATTCCACTTATTCAGATGGGAGGATAGGAAATGGGCATAGTAATAAATCTAGATGTTGCTAGTGGATTTGTAATACATTAGAAAAAGGAGTCTCTTGCCCAAAACAATTCTTTTTAATTCATTACAAAAGAACCTTAAATCCCATCTCTTTCATGAAGAATTTCACTGCTTAATTTAAAAAAGTTGGGGGCTGGCCCCGTGGCCGAGTGGTTAAGTTTGCGCGCTCCGCTGCAGGAGGCCCAGTGCTTCGTTGGTTCGAATCCTGGGCGCGGACATGGCACTGCTCATCAAGCCACGCTGAGGCAGTGTCCCACATGCCACAACTAGAAGGACCCACAACGAAGAATATACAACTATGTACCGGGGGGCTTTGGGGAGAAAAAGGAAAAATAAAATATTTAAAAATAAATAAATAAATAAATAAAAAAGTTGGTAATTTCACCAAGAGCCCAAGCTGTTCAAATTCATTTCCCATGGTTATCTATTTACTTAACACTTAAGGAGATAAATTATTTGCCTATGATTAATATAAGTGCTTCTATATTCAAGGTGTTTAATCTCATAATTTCCCTTATATTTTTCATGTTGCAGCCTAGATTTTAAAGAAGAAAATCATTAAAAACTGTTTGTAACAAAAATTTCCCCCAAATTTACCTTTTTCCAGCTTTGACGGGAATAACGCTGCTATCGTGAGACTCGCTAACGCGAAGTTCTTCTCCCCATCAGGACACACATGGGATTAAACAAAAGATCTTGATTTGATTCCAGTGAGGTGCGTGTCGGGCAGCTAACCTATAGAATTGTAAGGTAAGGAATTGTTTTAAGTGGTAATTTATTACAGCAACAATAGAAAATGAACACTAGTACTTGCAAAATCCAGGGCCCTTGGTCACAGAGCTAAAACAGATAGCCCAGGCCCGAGACTCAGGGGAGCTGAGGCAGACCCAGCGGCATGCAGAGCAGTCTTCAGGCCCAGCCGCTGCTTCGTGTCAGCCGGGGTCAGCAGATCAGCTGACTCTGTGTGCGTCTGAGTGTGAGCCACAAAATAACTGTTGCTTCCGTATCTCCCAAGATTCTCTCCTGTGGCCCCTGTCATACAAGAAAGAGGATTCTGGGAAATTTAGTTCAGCCCAGCCAAACTGACATGTTATAAAGCTATTTTATAGGTTTTCTATGCCAGTGACTTCACCTCTGATTTTCCTTCCTTCCTTCTCTTTGAGGAAATTAATATCAAACTAATTGATTTTGAAATGTTACCTTAAAATGTTTAAATGCAGTCAGATTTTTTTAGAAATAGAAAAATAGCTAAAGAAAATATTCCCCACGACTTTAGAGTACTATGCGTAAGTCTTAATATGTGTTTTACGTACAAATTTACATATTTAATAACTTAGAAAAGGTGCACTTTGTCTAAAGTAACAACAGGTTCCTGACTGAGATTCCTGCAGTTTCATAATGAGCCTTTTAGAAAATGCAAGGTTTCCTGCAAATCATCACTACTATAAAAAATTGTATTCAGAGATGCAATGTGTCTGCATTCCAACACGGGAAAATGGGTCAAGGTATAAAGGGCAGAGAGCATATTTAGGTTCTAGCCCCCTCTGCACTCTGTCTGAGCTGAGTGGGCATATAAGAAAATCACCTGATTTCTCTGAAATTTAATTGCCTCATCTGCAAAACGGGAATGATCTCTTCAGTTGCCTTCAATTGCAGGAAACGTAGCTTTGAATTATCTATGACCTTCTGAAGTCGAAAGGTATGAAATGGAGAGAATTGTCGCTATGAGATGGTTGTTCAGAACAGATTTCTTAACTCCTTGATATAACCAGCCTCCATCCATGAAGAAAACAGCCAGAAAAGTGACTAGATAGATAGTAGCCATCAAAATCTGTTTTTTGAAGAAATTCACTGAGAGGAACAGTAAAATCTTTGGACATACTAAGGTTGCAGTCCCTCTCTTTGGGGCAATCATAAGCCTTTGAAACACGTGGAAAGGAAACTGACCTTACCCTGGGAAATACTGTACCCTGGTAAATAGCATAGCAGCGTTAAAAAAACCACAGGGACACAGCAGATCAAGACAGCGAAGCTTCGAATCTCCATTGTTTTGCGACCATTGAGTAGCGACCTCAATCAGGTGTGTCCTTTTCTGATCCACAACCCTCAAACAGCAAATTTTGACTGTAAAATGTATTAAGAATTCAACTTATTTGCCATATGTGTTATCCGAAAGAGAGCAGAAAAAAAAAAAAAAACCTGCTGTGAAAACATTTAAAAAAAGTTTGACCACATTAAAAGAGTAAGACACAAAAGGACAAAAGGATAATGATTTTTTTCCCCGAAACTCCCGGCCTGAACATGAGTCCCCCTTACCAGATGGCTAACCCAGCCAGGGAAGGCAGCCAAGTTGATTTCAAATGTGAGGGTGATTTTTTATTTAAATGAAAGATAGAAACTGTCTCAACTTCATTATATCTAGGAGGGGAGCTCAAGTGTTCAGCATGTGGGTCTGGTTTGAGTAAAAGTTTGTCTTTTGTGAAGAGAAATCACATGTAATCCCAGGCAGTGGCCTGAACCATTTGCTAATACTAATTGTTGTTGGTTGAAAGCGGAGTGGGAAATGGTTCAGTCTTCCCTGGCAGAAACCTGATCTGTGGAAATGCACTTCACAGGAACCCTGATGAGGTTTGCAGCTGGCAGGAGAGTATGACACTGCGGCCACAGGCGTCTCCATCTTCCCTTTGGCAACAGAATCAAGGCTCACATGGAACAACCCTGGGAGTTAGCTGATGGCTCAAAAAGCAGATCTGGCATTCTTCCCTCCCCACCCCCCCCACCCCTAGCCCATGATTTGACAACAGAAACTGAAGTGGGTACATGTACCATTTCTAACAACATATATTCTCAAAAAATTGTTATTTAATGATGTGGCTATTTTGATCCATGATTAATATAAGTACATTTAAGATAATAACATTGGCAAGTTCAAAAACCACCAAGTAAGGCCAGATGTGTAAACTGACTTAATGTTTTAATTTAAACACCAGCATCAAGTTGAAAGGTCTCTTATTATATGAGTCAAGTCACAGAGAATCCATATACAAATTACACTTACCTGTTATTCCCGGAACCTAGAAATAATTGCCTTTAAAAATTACTATGCACTAATCTATACATCATCAAGATAAGTGGATTTTGTTAATTAAAACATTGAATTATAAAAGTGAACTTTTGATTTTATGACAACGTTTGAGAATCCAGTTACATTCTATAAGCCATAATATAAATTATTTTACACTTTAAGTTGTGTAGGACCTGTAAAATTGTTGCTAAATTACTGTTACATTCCTTCTGATTTAGCTTTTGTTCACTAACACCTAGAAATTTCTGCCCCTGTCAACACTGCAGGAACTCTGCATGAATCTGTCCTTTCAGTTTTATTGGACATTACCATGGCAGCTTCCAGAAAATGGATAAAGGTGCCCAAGCAAAGTTCATTAGGGAGAACCAACACATGATATGAATAGATGTTGTAAATTTAATTTTTTTTTTTTTTTGAGGAAGATTAGCCCTGAGCTAACATCTGCTGCCAATCCTCCTCTTTTTACTGAGGAAGACTGGCGCTGAGCTAACATTCGTGCTCATCTTCCTCTACTTTATACGTGGGACGCCTACCGCAGCATGGTTTGCCAAGCGGTGCTTTGTCCGCACCTGGGATCCGAACCGGCGAACGCCGGGCTGCCGAAGCGGAACCTGCGAACTTATCTGCTGCGCCATCGGGCGGGCCCTCAAATAGAAAATCTAAATGTACTTTAGAGAATAGAGATTGACACATGTCCCCACTCCTCATATATTTATTAGCATTTGTTTAATAACTATAAAAACCTGCATATGGTTTTTTCATTTAAGAGAAAAATACTGTTCTTTCAAGTTAGTGTTCTTTTTTACAGTATGTTTTAAAGAAATTATATTATGTAAATTTTATGTAGAAATACATTGTTTTTAGGCAATTTTATGGAAAAGGCTCCTTGATTTGTCTCTGGGTTCTGTTGTTTTTTTTTTTTTGAGGAAGATTAGCCCTGAGCTCACTGCTGCCAATCCTCCTCAGGCTGGACCTGAGCTAACATCCGTCCCCATCTTCCTCTACCTTATATGTGGGACGCCTGCCCCAGCATGGCATGCCAAGCAGTGCCACGTCCGCACCTGGCATCTGAACCAGCGAACGCTGGGCTGCCGAAGCGGAACTTGCGCACTTAACCGCTGCACCACCAAGCCTGCCCCTATTTTGTTTTTAAATCCTTAGTAGAGGCTGGAGTAGATAGACAAAAGTAATGGTCTGCTATATCGAAGAATGGAAGCCAGCTCCCTGGCTTCTAATCCCCATCCAAGATAAAAATTTATCCTCCACTGAGTCCCTCAAGATGTATGTTCCAGTTTCTCCAGCTACAAAACAGCACTATTATCAAATATTTACTATGATGTTCCCCTCTTCCTTTCACCCATACACACCTGAACACATGTTCCACATCCCATCTGTTGCTCCTCACCTGCTCCCATCCTCCAGCCCCGCTAGGCTCAGCCTGTCTCCTAGAGCATGACACACTTGAAGGTAGCCCCTAGGACCCAGCACAGGGTCTGACGCGTGATTTAAATGAGTTGAGTTGATGAACTGGACCTTGCTGTTTCATATAATGGCTATTCCTCTCTCATAGACCAGTGCTTCTCACACTGGGCTGGGAAGTGGAATCACTTGGGGAGCTTCAAGAAAGGCTGGTGCCTGGGCCCACTTCCTGAGATCCTGATTTAATCTGTCGGGGATGTGACCTGAGCTGCAAAGCGTTTTAAGGCTCCCCAGGTGGTTCTAATGAGGAAGAGAGTGAGAATCACTCTAATGGCCAGGTCCTTCACAAATTGAGAAATGCTCCAAGCAATCTCATGTTGATTGGCTCACTGCAATGCCTTAGGTTATACTGAACAGATAGTTATTTTCCATCCCTCTATGGTCCCATTCCCTGCTCTTTTGGAACAAGCAAAGTGACTACTCCTTAGTTATTGGCTGCTAAACCAGTATTTAAATCAATGCATCATTGAATGCCCCCCCCAAACTTTCAATGGGATGCATTTAGACTGTATTTGAAGTTGGGTTTGAGCAACTTTTCTTCTAGAAAATATCATTTACAAGGCCAGGCCCAGGGGACACAGGGAACATAATTTGCAACTCTCACTTACTGCCTCTGATCTCTCGAGGACTTTCATGCCAGTAGTCTGAAAAATGTTTGTCTGCCCTAGAAAACACAAAAACACACAAACATAAACACAAACCCACAAACATCGTGCTAATATAACTTAACAGAGTGAGACCACACAGAGATGTTTTGGGAAGCCATTTTTACAAATAAACTGGCATGATTCTTGAATCAATAGATAGTATTTCTCTGAGCTCACTGGGCTTGTGCACCAGAGTGACATGAACTCCTAGTCAGCTGGAGGATAACAGCCGAGCCCCTTAGCATGGCTCACAAGATCCTCTGCATTCTGGCTCCTGCCTACCCCCTTCTCCATTCCTAACCAGCCCCTCACTGTCCCCTTCTCCCCTCACTCTCCACTGTCAGCACTTCCTACTCGCAATGCCATCACACCGTGAACGTGTGGCCAATGCTGCACTAATCCCGCTGTGCTGCCATGACTTATGCACAGCCTTGTCTCCATCACTAGACTGTGAGCCTCTTGTGGGGCAATCCTGCGTCTTGACTCTTTTTATCTCTAAACCCTGGAAGAGAGCAGAGGCCTGGAAAACCTTTCACCTGTTGACTACACTCCAAAGTCCATGCTCTTTCTGGGACCTTTTCCAAGACCAGTCAGAGAAGGTTTGGGTGTAGATAATGGTCCTATCAACCACGGCTATGGGAGTGCCTTGAATATCCAGGCCTTGAGTCAGCGTGTTAAATAATTCAAAGAAAGAAAAGAACAACATGACTATTTGTGTTTTCAGACAGTGCCAATATATTAAAATAGCTGAAGTTAATTTATATGATTAAGTTTGGCATTGTTTTAAACACTTTCTTGGTGGAGGAACGTTAAAGGATCACCGTCTTTATATTTGAATCTTCTTTGAAAACTGTTTGGTATTGATCTGTTCCATCTCTTTCATTTCTGCCAGAGAAGGAAAACTAGCATACGAGTCAAGGTTTACCCTCAAAGTACTCAGGCCATTATCTCATTGTGGATTCTCTTGTAGTCATCCAGCTTGACTAATTTATCTTGAATTGCAGTCAGGTGGGTTTTTGGGTTTTTTTACTTATAATTACTCACTTGCAAACAATTTGTACCACAAGCAGCTACTTAGCACCCCCACCCTCATGTGTGACAGAGACTTCGAGTTGACCACCACAGCTCTTTCCTTTCCTTTCCTTTCCTTTTCCTTTTCCTTTTCCTGTGGTCACGTGATGCTAGCCAATGCTACATGCGTAGAAGTGATGTGAGCCCGTTTCCAGGCTGGCCTATAGAAATTGCCAATGCACATCCTACAATGGCATTTTTCGTTTCCTCTTTGACTGGCTTAATGCAAATGGTGAAGACAGGCAGAGCCATAAGAGGGAAAGAAGCTGCGTCACTGAAACACCTCTTAGAGGACAGCTGCCCGCAGGGCTTCATGTGACCGTGAATGAGCACTACACTTCTGCAGTGTTGAGCAACTGAGATTTGGGGGTATGTCAGTTACAGTGAGAATAATAACCTGGCCCTGGGTCCCCTTTTGTTGGAGCCACACAGTACTGATGCAGAAATGGACCTGCAGGTGCCTCTGGCATCTGGGAGAATCAGCACCTTGAAGCCCTCACTGCTCCCCCTCGGGGAACTGGTTACCCACCAGGGCAGCACCCACCACCACAGTCTCTCCCTAGTTCCTGTCCCCTTGCCCTGCCCCATCAGTAGAGCTGATCACTGTAGGAGCCCCTCTTTACTCATTCTGCTTCAGAGTTTAATGGTGGTCAGTGGGTGGGGCAGAGGATAAAGAGAACATTTTTGAGCATCCACTAAGTATAGGTACTGTACTACATACATTATCTCATCTTACACATCACAAAACCCCATGAGGTACGTATCATTATCCCCACTCTACATAAGGGGAAACTAAACACTCACGCAAGGTTACCAGCTTGTAGTGGCAGAATCTACATACACACTGGTCTTCTGACTAGAAAGCCAGTAATGGTTCCACTCACCACGGAGCCCTCCTGCACTGACATCCCCCCATCCTGCTTCCCAGTCTCGGGGGCTCCTTTGGAGGGAGCACCTCTAGGAAGGGCAGTGTGGGAGCCTCTCTGTGGAAGACAAGTCATTCCACAGAGACCAGAGTGGGTGGAGGATGTGTTACTGGCCTCCTCATTTAAAACTTGGAACGCATTTTTCCATGGAAAAAATATTATGCAGAGACGTTCTACTTTTTAAAAATGTATGCAAAAGCACTTTGCAAGCCTTCAAGAAGTATATAATATGCCTATAAGGAATTACTACTCTGCAGTACATTAGCACTATAATTCTGACACTTTCTGGATTAAATAGCCTTTTGTGAGGTAGTTGGAGAATTTAACCACTAACTGTTACGTTGTCTCAAAGGAAAAATACATTCCAATAGCCAAACAACTGACTTACAACAGACATTTGGAACCCAACCCCTTCGTAAACTGAGAACTGCCTGGATTAACATGAAGAGGACATATCATCACCATCTTCATCAAGTATTATTTATTAATAGCAGTGCGTGGGGTGAAGGCTTCAGGGTAAAGGAAAAAAGAAGTAAAGTGTTAATCTAATTTCTTTAATGGCTACAATTCTACATCCCCGCTTGTGAATGAACTCAAACTGTTTCAAAACATCCCTCTCATCTTTCTCTTTACTTCCTTCTCCTCATTTTGCACGTATCTTTTACTCTCCTTTCTTTTTATTTTCGTCTTGCCATTCCATTTTTGTCGAACACATTTATTCAACATTTATTCTTGCACTGAACAAACTCTTTCCAGGGCTCACTATATTCTCAGACTCTGTGATAGAGTCGAGAAATACCAAGATGAGCACAACACAGGTCTCAGAAAACGCCCAACCAGTGGGAGAGATGAGCCGATAAATAAATACAGTTCTGTCTAGTGTGATAAAGACAAAAAGACACGGAGGGAGGAAAGAGGAGTTGTTTGGGCAGAAGTTAAGGAGCAATTCCAGTCCCTTTTTGCTCACCTTCACCTGTGTGCCCTTTTCCCTGCCACACCAGTTTAAACCTTCAGTACTTCTCTTCTGAGCTACTCTACAATCATCCCAACCAGTTTCCTGGCCTCTGCCTCTCCCCACTGTAATCCAATGAATATATTGCTGCCAGAAACTTGTTCCTTTGGGACAACTCCAATTATATAGTGCCCCCTCCTTATCTCACTGATACTTTTCGCTCTCAGAATTTTATAAGCCATCATTCACATTGCATTTGGAGGCACTCCATGGCTATCTCTGTAGCCCATCCCTACACAGAGCTCCCTTATTAGTTAGTCAAATTGAACTGCATGTTATTCCCCAAACATGCTTCCCCTTCCTTATGCTCTTCTGTCTTCCTATACAGTGTTCTTCAAATCACTAGCATGAAATTATATGCATCCTTCAATACTCTACTCAAAGGCCACTTACCTGCAGAGCATTCCCTAATCCCCTCAGCTATGGATCCTTTGTTGCTTGTTTGCAAGAAGGAACCCAAGTTTGCCGAACATCTTTCATATCAGGCAGAGTGCTGGGAAGTTTTCATGGGCTATTCTATTTAGCGTTCACAACATCCCTGTGAAGGAACTGTCAGTTTCCCCACTTCTCAGATAAGGAAAGCAAGGCTCTGAGAGGTAACGTATTGTGCTCTAGGTAAGGAAGCAGCAGAGCCAGAATTTGAACCCGCGTACATCCGGACTTCAAAGCCCGTGTTTGTCTCTTTCCATCAAGCCTTGTTGCCTCCTTTGCTATTTCTCTTAGAGCATCAGCCTTGAAAAATGATTTGTGTACCATCCATGTCTTTATAATATTGTGGATGCTTTCAGGTTGAAAACTTAGTCTTAAACATCTTTGCATACCAGACAGCCTACAGCCATGCATGGAAAAGTAGAAACTTAAATAATGTGACATTGATGTGAAAGTGCCCCATCATCATGACATTGAGGGAGTTGAATCCACAAGCCCCTATCTTGCTTCCATATGCAACTTAACTCATCAGTAAACAGCCATGGATCATATGTCCACAGACACAATACAAAGAATCAGATATGGGATTCTCAGCACCCTAATTCTTTAAGGAGATTCTAAGCAGAGCAGAAATGAGAGAAATTGGCCCTTGGTATTTGCATCTGGCAAAATTTGAGAAGAAAAGGATAGTGAGTGTCAGCAAATACTGAAAATGCTTTGTTTATTTGCTTAGATATTCAAAATGAGGTACTGGCCAAATTTGTGGACCCAAGTACAAGACTGAGACACAAGCAAGTGTTTCTTCTCAGGCAATAATATCTTCTAATACCATCTGGAAACTTACACCAGTTAAGAAGGAAACTAATATGCCTTTTTTTCTTTCTTTCTAAGACCTCAAAGCTTGTAAATCTAGGATCTGTTTGGGGAGGGAAAAGAGGAGAGTTCCAAAAATAGGGGCTCTTCACAAAACCCAAGCCCCCTGGCAACCAAGACTTCAGATCGCAGAGGCCGTCAGAGATCGTGTTTATACTGATCTCAGCGACTCAGGAACAAAGCCGAGGTTGCTGCTATCTCTGTTCACACTGAAAGAGCTTCATTGTGACCCAGTTTAGAGTCAGTCCAACCCTGTAAATTACTAGGATATTTTTATTGATGCCATGAAAATGTACCCTCGTTTCTCTATTGTCACAAAAGCATGTTGTTGAAACACTTAAAATATCTTGGCACACTTTAAAAGCGCTTTTTACAAAAGAGACATGAAATTAATGGTGCATTTCAGTCAACACGTCCCTCACAGTAATTTCTTTCCCCTTCCTCAGAGCCACAGAATAAAACAAAGTGAGTCCAAACAAGACCTCTGAACATTTCTCTGATGGTAGTAACATCTGGGTAGTCGGGAACGGCAATCAGCTTTACAATCTCCTCTCATACCCTAATGTACACATGAACAGCATTAAGCTGGTTTTATCATCACTTTTCAATTCTCAGTGAAGTTTTAATCACCAACCCCTAGAATGTCATTTTTTTGAGGGAGTGTTGTTGTTTACTGCCCACTTTTTTTGGCTGCCCAAATCTTTCTCTTGGCGATCTGCAGCCTGCTCCTTTCCCTGGCCCCATTCGGAAAGCTTCAGATCCAACGTGACTGCTCAACACCCCATCGGCATCATTTTCTTGAACCCTAAGTTATCCCAACCACACGACAGTTTCCAGCCATCAGGCACATAATCTTAGTTGCGCATTACCCTGGAAATGGGCCTTTCCCTGCCTTGGGTTATCTTATCCACAACATGTGCAACTATTACCTCATTCATCCTTGTGCTGGATCCAGAGATTAACCCCCAAACTGTCATGATAAATGTACAATTTAAAAAATAGTCAGTTTCCTCAAACTTTATTTTGTCAGTCTTGTTTTAAATTTCATCCTGTTATGATGTGGCTACTAGAACTTGCCATCTTTTATGCTGTCTCATTTCCAAATGTTGAAGCCAAATATGATGTCATATGTCCTAGTAGCACAGCACTTATCTGAAGGAAAAAGCATACCCAGAGCTTTTTCTAATGTTTTTATTTGTTATAATAACACACATTGCACAAGCTGGAAAATGTATTTTTAAGGGAAACCAATGATATAGGCTTTAACCTTTAACTATGGAAAAGACTCTTTAAAATTTTCAAAAGAAAGATAAATTCTGTTCCTTAGACAGATTAGGCATTGACTGGCAGAGGTTGTTTTGTGAGCGTTCAATATTAGCAAAATGACTCCATTTGCTAGTCAAGCAGCAGTTTTATCATAAGCATCATGCAGGTATTATGGAAAATGTTAAAAAGTGAGAGATTGTAGGGATACTGGCCCTGTGGCCTAGTGGTTAAGTTCAGTGTGCTCCACTTTAGCAGCCCAGGTTTGGTTCCCAGGCACAGACCTACACCACTCATCAGCGCCCATGCTGTGACAGCAACCCACATACAAAATAGAGGAAGATTATCACTAATGTTAGCTCAAAGTGAATCTTCTGTAGCAAAAAAAAAAAATAATAATAAAGTGAGAGATTGTGTTCACAGCCACAGGAATTTAATATTTAATTTTTTTCTGAAAAGGAAAATAACACTAAGATTCTCCCATTTTCTAATTAGTCCCAGTGGAATCATATTTAGATGGCATAAATGGAAGATGGCGTCATGGGAAACAGAAGACCAGGGCATGGAACTAGTAGTATGATACTGGCAAGTCTCTTACTTTTCCTATTTATTAGAGATAATCTGCTCTATCTCAAAGTGCTTAAGGATGATTAAACAAATAATTCACGCCAAATTGCTTTGAAACTATCAAGTACTACACAAATATATAGTACCATCTCTGCCAATTTGTAGTCCCCACTCTTAACTTTTGTGTGTGTGTGTGAGGAAGATTGGCCCCGGCTAACACCTGACGCCAATCTTCCTCTATTTCACGTGGGATGCCGCCACAAGCATGGCTTGACCAGCAGTACTAGGTCCACACCCAGGATCCGAACCTGCAAAGCCTGGGTCGCTGAAGCAGAGAGCACCAACTTAACCACTACGCCACCAGGCTGGCCCCCAACTCTTAATTTTTAAACTGATCAGAGTTGGTGCTCTGTGCTCCATTTGCACTTTGTATATCCTTCTTTCCCAGCACTGACCACACTCTACAGTAACCGTGTCTGTGTGACTATCCCTCCTACCAGCCTGCAAGCTCCTTCAATTCATCTTCACAGCTCTGGTGCCAAGGGCAGTCATGGTACATGTCTGTTGACCCATTTACTGGCTAAATGAATACTTACATAGGGCTCCCCATCTTTCGCTAATTCATTTCTCATTTTCCTTCTTTCCATTAAAGCCTAAAGCTCTGGCCTTTGCCTCATTACTATACTGTCCACACAGAATAATGTTAATTTTTATTCTGCCTCCCAAAACGTCCTCTACTGTTAGTTTTCTGTGCAGTTTTCCCTTTGGCCAAGAAGAGAGAATCTGCCGTAACAGAAGCTGCCACAAGCTAGAAATTTCTTTGAAGTCTTAGGAATTACTCTTTAAAATTCACGAAAATTTTGAATGGGAATCCATGGTAAACTGAATTTATTTAATAAAAATATTTTTCTCATAAATATTTGGGTAGAATTGGTGCTCCAGAAAAATGAACCTGTGCATTCAAATACCCAATAGTTCTCAATCTTGGCTGTACAAAAGCACAGAAATAATCTATACTAAAGGTTTTACTGCGAGCCAGCCCCATGGCCAAGTGGTTAAGTTCCCACACTCTGCTTTGGTGGCCCAGGTTCAAATTCTGGGTACGGACCTGCATACTGCTCATCAGGCCATTGTGGCAGCATCCCACATCGAAGAACTAGAAGGACCTGCAACTAGGATGATATACAACTGCGTACTGGGCCTTTGGGGAGGAAAAAAAAGTTTTATTAATAGTTTAAGATTAAGGAGGAAATTTGACCTCACAAGTAAAGATAATTTAACTGTATAATCTGAACGTACCATTACCACCAAATAAAGGAACTAAAAAGTCCAGATAACATTAAGTAAGCTTTTTTTTTGATCTTCTAGGGAGGTGTTTGTTTGTTTGTTTAACGCAGTGTCCAATCCCACTCTCGCATTCTCATTTAATTAGTCTGTTGTTAGGCCTCATGGCAGTGTTTTTTCCAAGCTGCCAAGATGCTTCTCTTGCGCAGCCGGGTGGAGAACTCCTGAAGTGCATTCAGAACTGAGAAGCACAGGAGGCAGCACCACCTAAGAACCTGGGACTGCGGAACAAGCATCTTCTAGGAGTTAAACACCAAAATAGCAATGCAAAGTGGCAGAGCGCATACACTTGTCTTAGAGAGATAGATGGCTCTGAGACACAGACTCTACTGTACCTGATTATGGGTGTTGATATGGCCAAAGAAAGGATCACCAATGGAAGCATGCAAAAGAGAATCAGAAAGATCAATATCGACAGAATGACCACAGCACCGTTCCAGGGAGAGGATCTGTCCTGCAAGTATACCCTGCAGTGGAGGAGGCAACATCGCCCCTGAGGCAGGCACACGTGTCTTAGATTCAAAGTGACCTCTGGCTAAATCCCAGCTCTATCACTTAGCCGTGTCATCTTATATGTCACTTAACCTCTCTGATCTTCATATTCTCATCTATTAAACAGTTTTGTCATTTACAAATGTAAATCCATGGAAATTAGCACATTGCCTGACATGTAGTAATAGTTCGATACCGGTGGTTATTATTTTTATTATTACTATTATTAGCTATTGTAGGTTGATGACACAGTTATTCAAATCACTCAATTAACACTCTTTCCTTTGTTTTCCTGCTTACCAAGCAACTTTCTAATTATAACTTTGCTTCCTGTAAAGACTCGTCTATTGGGAAAGAGTATAATGATCCATGGCTGGTATACTGAATAGCTCTATTTCTGGTCATAAATTAATAAATTAGAATTCCTGTTTCTATACATCAGTCTTTTGTGAATGTGATTACTGAGCTCCCTATAATACAATTACTTATACTTATTTTAACATCAAATGTTTTAGCTTTACTCTAATGTTGAGTACCATCCCCTGGGATGTGGCAACCCTACCAGGGACCCCTACAATGCTGTGTGGCCTGTCCCAGGCAGTGACCATTCTCATTCTAGTTGCCTGCTTCTCTGAACTGCAATGCAGGGACTTAGAGAAAAATAATTATTTTCTATTATTCTTTTTTTTCAGTTATATCCTCTGGTTTCTCACTAATAAAATGAGGATAACAAATAGAGTTTGTAATGGATTAAATAAAGTAATAAATATGAAAGTACTTTGCAAACTTCAGAGCAGTGTTAAGTGTTGCTTATTTATTCAATGCATTTAAAATATTTATTGGGTGCCTACTACATGCTAGGCACTGTTCTAGGCATGGAGCAGTAAATGGAACAGAGCCCTCACTCTGATGGGAAGAGATAAATAATAAACAAGTAAATAGATCATTGGAGTGTGATGGTGAAAGTACTGTGAAGAAAAATGAATCAAGTTCAGAGGGATGTAGAGTGGGGAAATGGGAAGGCTGACCAATGAGATCATTTGATCAGAGAGCTGGAAGGAGTGAGAGAGGGAGCCAAGCAGATAAATAGGCAAAGGGGAAGACAAGTGCAAAGGCCCTGGGGTGGGCAGGGAGGGAAGGCAGCATGATCGTAACTAAGGGTCTTTCTAGGACAAGACTGAAACAAGATTCACCTACATTCCAGAGGAAATCTGTATCTTCCCGAGAATTTTATGGCAGTAGGGCCCTCTAGAAGAGAGCAGGAAAGGGACTGAGATGGTGGCAAAGGGACTTGGGTTGGAGATGTGACTGATGACACTGTGCACTGAATCTGAGGAAACAGCCAGAGTTAGAGAAGAGACGCACACCAGATAAAGCCACAGGTTACTTGAATCTCTCTTCTCCCTTTCTCACATCAATGTCACTCCTGTCCCGAGACCACTGGACCTTCATCCTGGGGAGGTAAAAATCGCAATGTCAGGAGAGTAGTGCAAATGGTCTCAAGCAGCAAGAAAGGGGAGGGAGGGAGAGCACAAGAGGAAGGACATTCCAGCTGATTGTCACAGAAAGAGAAGAGAATTCTTGGCTAATGGGCTGCAGGTAGCTGCTCCTGTGTGGACGCTCATCTTTAACGCATGTAAGTTGCAAGCTATCTGAATTATGATTTTTGAGAGGATTTTTCTGCAGTTTTTTGGGGGAAGAGGGGAATTTCTTACAAATTAATCTTTAATTCTGTCTTGGTGTACTTTTTAATCTCCATGCTGAAGAGTACAAACAGGATTTTCTTATCCTAATATGAAGAATCACTCACAGAATTTGATTCCATTTTGTGACCTTCAGTAGTTCTTTCTGAGTCATGTATGAACCATTCGAAATATTTTTTCTAGAAATATCATTGAATATGTTTCATTTCCACATAAGAAACAGCTGAAGGATTCCACCCATACTTTCTTATATATTATTCTCAGAATTTTACGTTAACTTTTACACATCGAAAGGCCATGGGCGTCTACATATTGACGTACAACACTCTCCACATGCAAAAAGAATAACATTATCCACGAGGAAACATTTTTTAAAAAAGCAAGTTTTGTACATGTGTGTCTTCAGTGGCTGTGTTGTTGTTTTCGTCATCTTTGATTCTGGCTGAGAGAAAGAAGGTAATGCTGATGGAATTTCCAGGTATCTCTCAGTTGTCTCTTTTGAGTCATATGCCCTTTACAGACTTTGATGGATACTACGGCCCTTTTCTCTCACAATTAACAGACACAAAATTTTGCATTCAGTTTCAAGGGTTTATGGACTTACTGAAGTCTAGTTGTTTCCTACAGACCCAAGGTTAGTAACGTCTGCTGTCACAGATTTCAGCATCTGACCGTGGTGGGCTCGTGCTTCCTATCACAACAGAGCCAGATGCACATGACTTAACTTATTTGCGTCTGCTGGATTCAATCTGCAGGTGAAATTACATTAATCTCTCTTGTTAAAGAGGGAAGACTAGGCACTCTATACACGAGCCGATTCCTCCTATGAGAGACATAGGTTTGGGAGTACAAAGCTTATGGTGCCCATGAATCTGGAAAACAGTGTAAACTAGCAGCGGCCATATTGACGATCTGTGCATTTGTACTCACAGAACAACAGGAAGTGTAGTTCTAATGTGTGTTTCATTATATTTGATCATTGTAATCTCCCAAATTGACAGGAAACCCCATAACATAAAAATATTACATCTACATAGGAAGTTGTTGAAATTTTTAAGAAATTGAAATATACACAATTTGAATGTGAGGAGCCTGGAATATCCTGCCTTTTCCCTTTAACCCACTGCCATAGGAACAGCGTGATGCTTTCTGCACGGGTCCCTACTTGTAGCTTCTTATCTTATAAGTAGCTAGGTCTGAAGAGATATAGTTAGAACTAGAGAAAAGACTATTTCTGAGAGTATGGATTTTTACTTCCTGCCAAGCATTCTATTCTCATACACTCTTGTGACCCTATGGAAATGGGAATCATGAAAATATTTTCTGACTTGGGGGTTAATCTATAGTTCACTTTCTCCAGTGTGCTCCACCAAAGACCAGATGGGATACTAAAACGAACTAGGTTCCAACTACAAAGCACCCTTATAGCCTGAGGCAGGGGAAGGCATTACAAATATGTGTGCTATGTGGAAGTCCCAGCGGGACTTCACAGAGCCTGTCTGAAGGCGCATGTCCACTCTGGGAAGCAAACCACTCTGAAATTCCCAATTCACTCTGACCACTGACCCTGCAGCATGGGTAAGGAGGCCAATTGGAACCACGTGTGGGGGCCACAGCTCTGAGCGGGCTGCAGTGCCCTTGCCATGCTGCCTTACAGTCGGGTCCCAGAGCCTTCCCAGCTCCATGCTTGAGGAAGCAGCTCTCTAAAGGCGTTGACTTAGCCTTCTCAGAAAAAGCATACCTCTTGCAATGGGGAACACCAGCTTTGGCTTCACTCAGTCCTAGACAGAATTCTGGCTCTACCACTTTCTAGCTGCATGAGTTTGGGCAAGTGACTGTATCTCGGAGCTTCTTGTATCCTCGCTTATGAGAGGGATATTTGTGCCTATCTAGAGGGGTATTACAAACATTAACAGATTAGAGCCGTATAGAGAAGCAAGCTGGTGCAGCGGAGAAGAGCTCTACCTTCTGTCAGCTCCAGTTTCCTCATCGGCAAAGTGGAAATCACAAAATACTTACCTAATAGGGTCCTGGCAAGGATTCAGTGCGTTAATATGCATAAAGGGCTTCAGCCAGAGTTTGACACATATTAAATGCTCAACAAGTGTTCACATTATTGGATAATGCACATATAACATTGAGCAGAATGTTATGGTAAAGTTGGAGCTCAACAATAGCAATATTGTTTTCCTTCTGTTTTCTCCCTAAACACAGTATGAAGGGAAACTGTAATATTTATGTCTGTTGTCCTATAGGCAAACTCACTGCATTTAGTGTGCTCAAAGCTCTCTCTTTTAAAATGCCATAAAACTTCATATACTGTATCTGAACTGTCTCTACCAAACTCAGTCTGTGCCAGTTCCCCAAATTTTCTGGTAATATAAAGGACAGGCTGAGTTAAACAGATTTAGTGAAAGCTAAAGGAAAATGCGCAAGGAGGGACTGTGAGTCCAGGATCAAAGGTCCTGACAGTATTTGGTAATCTCTACCAAACATACTCTGATACTTCCTGAAAATCTCAACAAGAAAAAAAAATGTTTTCCAAAAAAAAATCTTTTTCTAGCGGCCAAAGGAAAGATTTGTATAGTATTTTACTCAAAACAGCAGTGTTCATTCTGCAGCTAGGGTACTTTAAAGAGGAGAAAGCCCAATTGTGCGCACTGCCATGAAAATGATTCCAGGTGCAACGAGCATTCAAGATTTATATAACTCAGTTCTTAATTTATTTCCTTAATCCACACGATATTTCCCGGCTTCTCAATTGTCAGCCACATGTTTTTCAATAAAGGCCATGGTAGCACCAAACTTCCAAAAGTTTGATGCTGTGAGTGTGTTTCCTGAGTGCCCAATCTAAAAGGTAGTATTTTTAATAATCATTTCTCTTGTGATATTTCCAGAGGAAAAAGTCTATGTTTAAAGCCGAACCTTGGTCTTCTGCATAGAACTGGTAAATGTGCACGTAATTACTAGAAAGCCAGATTTTCAAACTCTGATGTTAATTTCGCTCCCCATGTTTTAGGCCACAGCAAGGAACAGCCCTGGAATTGATAAGCAGCTCTCTCATGGGTGTGATGCATGGAGAATGGGGAGAAGGTAGCTAATTAAAATCAAAATCCATTACAATCTCAATATAGAAGCATTCTTAGAAAAAAATTATGATATAGGAATATTACCCAATGGGCAATATGCTCTTATTATCTATGTAATGAGGAAAAACAATACAAATCTGTGTAGATAATCACAAGAAGATCTATAATGTAACAAGTTTCAGTGAACAAAAGTTCAAACTCAGTTATTGAAAATCAATCTTTTGACACATAGAAATAAGCTTTTATCAATCAGAAGTTCTATTTTTACACCTGCCTGCTTGTACGTCTTTATTTCTTGCAGACAATCAAGTACGGAGAGACGACTATGCAAACAGATAGAAAAATTTCTTTTACACTTGTTTTAAATTATATCCATAAAAAATAAACTAGCTAAAAGTTCAACCAGATTGACACTATTAACGTGTTCATCTAAGAGGTCTGAGTAAGAATTCACTAGATTGGAAAGGTAATTTGTGAAAGTTTTATTTGAAAAACAATGACATAAATTCCCACTTTTAATTTTAAACATTAATTTATAACATCCTCCCTTAAAATAGCAGAATCTATTCTTTACCATGAGTTACCACTGAAAATTCCAGAGGAAGGCCTTTTGTTACCTTCTTTGTGGTGTTTTAGAGCCCCTGGAAATATAAGCAGCAGTCATCTCTCATTGTGCAACCTGTAATGACAATTTATTTTTTAGGATGAAACATCCATCTGAGCAACTTTTCACACGCTGTGTATGTGGTGTTCGTGTCAACATCAGGCAGAACAAACATGGCTTGTGAGCAGAAGTTAAATGATAGATAAATCATTTCATGAGCAACGTACGTAAAACTCTCTACTTTTCGTGTATATTAATGTCTTGGTGCTGTCTTTATTTTTGCTACAGCTTACGTTCTTTTTTTATTTTCTTTTTAATATGATTCCTAGCGTTTTGATGTCATATGTTTTGCCTTATTCCACCATTTGGAGTACAGGTGTGCCACTGTGTTTTTGATGGAGTGTTGCTATTCTAGAAAGGTCCATCCAAAACACAGCCCCACACATGTAACCCGAACCTGAAGATGAGTCAGCCATCAGCCATTGTGCCTTCGCTTGGGTACTTAACAGAACTCCTCACGTAGCTCAACAAAATACTGAATTAGTAACACACACAATCATTAAGGAATAATACTGAACTTTAAAAGACCTTGGTCTTTCTGTATGAATTTTCAAAAAATAAATTTGTTTTAAAATTCTGTGTGCATTTTACTAGAATCATAGTTAGTGCTTTTAGATTGCAAAGTCTTTCCTTAGTGAATAAACCCCCACATGCATGCCTTATACCACCTCAAAAATGGGAACATTCCACAAGACTGGTTAAATGATTTTCTGAATCAGAACAAGAAGTTTGAGAGAATTTCTTGCAATGGAAATATTCCCTAAAGTGCTGGTCAAGACTCTGTGGATCCTGACAAACACAAGATCAAATTCTTATTTCTTTGACAATGTTTCGGTTTCTTCTCACACTAAGGAAATAACCACATTCAGAAAGCTTGCAACAACAAAGAGAACAGCCCGGTTTTTAGGCTTAATCTGGGTATTATTTTCAAGACACACTTTGGAGAGAGTCTTTGAGTGCTCTGTCGGAGCCTTGTCTCCCAGTGTTTATTTCTCGTACTGATACAGTTCAGAGGTGATTAGTGAAAAAGACGCTGAAAGAAAGGGAATCAATGAAAGGACAGGTGTCATGTTCTTTGTGCTCTTGTTCAGAGCTTGCACAGCCAACTCCATGGTGGCAAATTTGGCACTATGTGGGTGGCTGCCCGACTTCAAATGCTCAGCTGCTCTGGCTCCTAGGGCACTGACAGACTGTCTCCTCCCCTTCAGAACCACCCGATGATGAGTTTCTGACCCTTTAAACAAAAAGACTGAGACCATATGCTGAATTTTAAAAGTGCTATCTAAAGATACAAGGACTTTATGAAGAGTATTCGTGCGTCACTCTGCTGCATGGGGTTGGCTCATTCTATTGTTTTCCTTGTTAGAAACCGTCTTCCAGTCTGTATCTTTTAACAGAAGGATAGCCACAGACTAATAGAAGTTTAAAGCCAGGGGAACTTATAAACCATCTAGCGCAAACGTCTTGGAGGATCAGAAGGATAACGTGTGGGAAAACACTTTGCAAACTGAAAAATTCTCTCAAAAAGTAATGCATTTTGTTTTGAAGATGGGGAAACCGAGGACTAGAGAGCTCTGACTTATCCACTATATTTTAGGCTGATAGATAACTGCATAATCAGTTTTAACACTTTCATACAAAGTTTTAATTACAAAGGTCATACAAAGTTTAAAACTAGGTCATGAGTTCCATGACTTCTATTTTGAATGCATATTTTGAGGGAGGAATTCACGACTTTTTAGTGCAAATAGTCTATCTTACAAGCAATACTTGAAACTTCAAACAGAAACGCTGTCGATCACAGAATCTGGCCTAATGGAAGCGCAAGTGAGGAGCCAACATTGTATATTTCACAGGACAGATAGATGCACTTTGTTGAGGTGTTTTCTTTGGGTAAAAATGAGAGTATGATGTAAAATGTTGTATAAGAATTTACTATCAGAAGTCTCCCAATGCCTTTGTCTAGGAGTATCTACAATCTGAAAAGCAGAAAAGTATATGTAGGTGGCTGCCAGAGTGAGGTCATCGGATTGCCAAGTCTGACTCAAGGATCCCTAAACTAGCAGAGCCACAGTGGCACTGAGAAGCAAGCTCCAGGTCCCATTCCCAATGGCATTGCATAGGGAGGCACAGGAAAGAGACAGAACTGCCAAACGGGCTCAGACCAAACAGACCAAGCCATTGATCTCAGACCAAGTGCTCGATGCTGTGGTGTCGGGGAAGCTGGGAGAATCTCTAGGTCTACACTCTGGGCGTATCTATCAGCATCCTCTGAGGTTTGAAGGCCTGAAGGTGAAATAATTGTTCATTTATTTCTGGCTGCCCCATAGCATCCACACTGTCACAGAACCTGGGACTGTACACGAAAGACTAGCATGTCCACCGGGAACAGCTCAAAGAGGCCCAGCTAACAAGGGGGAATCTGGCAGAGTCACAGTTCCTTCTGGGATCTTGGCTGAGCCTGCCATGCTGTTTCCTTATCCTCTTAAAAGCTCTGAATTCTTCCCAGACCTCTGCACAGAGTGTGGGATTCCCCAGCCCAAGAGTGCTCTAGATCCTCCACTGGAACCCTCTCCCACGTCTGCCAAGGTGCCTCTCAGCTGCTCATAACCAGTTAAAGAAGAATCAGGGCATTGATATGTGAAGAGAGAAGCTGAGAAGCTCAGCGAGGAAAAGGAAGGAAGTGTAGCAGAGTTGATGTTCCTCGTACCTAAGAAACAAATGAAATGCCTTACTCTAATTTGACTCTTTTTAGCTTCTCCACAGTTTTAACCATGAGCATCAGCAATATAGAAGGAAATGGGTAAGAATTTGGAGTGATTTTCAAGTTATCAAATAAATGTGACACGTGAGACAATCCCCCCATCTTAAACAGTGAGCCTGAAATACAGGGCACTTTGGTGACTTCCCAAGCTCCAAAGATGCCAGATGTCCACTCCCTTGTATTTCAGGACTCAGGCCCCTTTTATTTGTTTTCTTTTACAAAGTGGTGATGCTGAGGAGGGGGATGCATAACGTTGCTTACACAGTAGCTCTGTCAAAGCTACTGATGACAACTGTCAGCACACGGGCCGCCCCACCTGCCCAGTTAGATTCTGCGTCCTACTCGCCAAGCTAAAATCTGGCAAACCTAGGAATCCAGTGACAGAACTGGGGAGAGAATTTCCATCCACACTTACTCCTGTAATTCTCCTCCATTTTAATAACTGAGAGAAAAGGCTGCCTTAAATCACTGCAATATCATATTGGGAAATCTAAAACAAATATCCACTTTTACAACTTAAATTTCGTCCTGATTTACCTTCTAAGCTAATGAGAGGGATGAAAACTGGTTAATACAGAGCACAAATGTTACTAGAGAGCGAGTATCTCTCTCTCAGTGGGGTGCTTAGGATAAACATACATTCACATACTGTTTATTATACTTCAAAAATTAAAAAAAAGTTTTGTATGGGGAAAATTTTTCTAGCTGTATTTGGAGAGTGACCTGAGATGTGGGAAAGTTGTCTATTGCTTATGTTATTTTTTTCACCCACTTTTGAATTCTTTGAGGCTACATTTCCCCCGAGTTCAGCAGAGATTGCCACCCACCTTGGCTCTTCCTGCCTCTGCCCCGACAGAACCTCTTTGTTGTTTTATCTAATCAGATTCAGAGGCCCTGCTATGGTTGGCTCGCTTGGATTTTTCAAGGAGGTTATATTTCTTATTTCCCAGGCTTCAGAAGAACTAAAAATAACTGGGTGAAAATCTGAAAGGCAAAGCTGCTCTATGTGCCAGCATTATAAGCAGATAGGATCAGGCTTAATCAAAAGACCGCGTATCTGCATCCTTCTGTGACGATGAAAGCAACCGTGTATCTGATATCAGTTTGGTAGCTAGAACTTCTAATCTGTTTTATGTCCGTGTTTAATAGACTGATTTTTTTTCTTATTTGCCCATTAAAAATACCCATGTGAACACCTATGCTGCCACGGCCATCTTAAAAATGAAACTGTCCTTAGTTTATGTATGGCCTGCGCCTTTGTGCACCTAATATTTAAAAGAAACAAACAAACAAGTAGAATAAATTTAATAGCACCGACAGAAGGTGTTCTATTGGAATGGCCATCACTATTTATATACGCATAGCCACTTTCTGCATTTTAGTTTCATGCTAATTCTTTTACCACTTGGTGTAGAAGCTCTTCCAACAACCTGAATAGTGTGTGGCCCTGAGACTCATTATGAAGGATTTGCTAATCAAGACAAGCGGTCCTCTTTCCCTGAGGCTTTACTGGCAGAAACATCCATCTCTATACTTTCAAAAGACGGATTATGCCCATGAAACATGGGTGAGGGGACATCTGTCATACATGAAAGATAAAATATATCTGGCTTTGCCTTTTCATGTTTTATTTTTTAGGGCCATAAAAAATTAAGAGACTAAGTCAGGAGAAAAAGTTCAAAAAAGGAGTTTGTACCATTCACTCTGCTAGGGCGTCAGAGGAGATATAGGATTTCAGTTCTGAACTTACAAATATGTGAAACTAGAGATTACGAAAATAAATATTTAGCCGTATTCCTAGTTGTCTTTTTGCAAAGTTTAACAGTTTCATACTGAATTAAAAGCAAACAGTGGTAAATTAAGAACTTTGTTCAAACTGCTTTCTTTGTCACGTTCACAGCGATAATCTCTCTTTACAAAACCAACCAGTAAAAACCAATAAGGCTCTCCAAGATAACACTAAAAAATGACATTGTTATCAGAAAGCACTTACATGCAATGAGGAAATTTTAATGAGCAATTCATCTTAAACATAACAAATGAATATACATAACATATAAATAGCTGACTTCAGTCATCAGGTTTGCCAGACAAACTGTTTCATATATTAGCTAAGCCCCAATTGATAAGTCAGAATAATAAAACTGACTTAAGTTGGGGGGTAGGGGAGAAATGAGTAAGACCATCAGCATACAGGAACAGGAGGGGTATTATTCCCAATGTCTTTTGAGTTTTCCATACTGGATCACAAAAATTGTTGGCAGAGATTCTGGGTTCTCTATGTCATTTTTGCAAAAATCTTTCTAATTCTGACCATTTTTAAGCTCCATTCAAGGCAAGGATCATCTCTACCCTATTCACAGCTCCTCTCCAGAGCCAACCAGCCACTGGTGCTGACAAAATATTTGTTGAATAAACGAATGAAGGAATGAATGTCTGGTCTCACTTCCACTGACTTATCTTAAATAAGAAATATGAGAAACATGCAAAACTTTTTGATAACATTGATGATAACATTTTACTTTTCCTCTCACTGTAAAATTTTTTTCCAATCTAAAACTTTGCGAAGGATGAAATAGAAAATTTAAGCCATTATCTGCAAAACAGGCCTTCCGTTACTAAATAGTCATTCCATGCAGTTTTGTTTAAGAGAAAGAAAGGATGAATGGATTAGCGAGGAGCAGGAAATTTCTTTGAGGAACTTTCTGTGTCTGATATAAAGTGGGATGAAGAAAAGAGCATATGGTACATAAAGGTCACAGGCAACTGATAAAATACCACAGTATTTTATGAAAGTGAAAATGGTCAACATCTGCATTATTTTGCCTTGTCCAATAGGCCTTGTGCTTACTTTGATTCCAAAAGCTTGTTCTGCTGAGAAACGCTTTTAAAACATAAAAGTTTGTGCCAACCATGCTGGGTGTTTGGAAGCAAAAGGCAGAACACTTTTGCACCATATTTCCAAAGGTCCAGCCTTGCCACCCTTGCTCACAGAATGTTAGTTGGGAATATCTTAAAAATATTTATGCAACTCAAGTCATTTTTAAATGGGATCTTGCACACACATAGTTTTAAAAAATATTTTATATCCATAATAAATGGAAGCTATACTTCCCCATACATATTAAATGATTTCCCACATTCAACATCCCTCTCATCTGTGTATAAGGACATATCTCTTCTGTAATACATATGTGCACACAGGAGAAATCAATTTTGAATGAAAAAGATGAAGAGAACAAAGTGGAAGCCACTTCAAAGGGCACGTGCTAAGTATACCCATTTTAAATATCTAGGAAAATAGAAAGACCCATTTTCTTAATTATTTACCAACGCAAAGTATATTATCAACATCATCTTGTATTTTAACAGTCCTGAAAGATAAGTATTATTGTTGTTTCCATCTTACTGATAAAGAAGTTAATGCTCAAGGAGGTGAAGTAACTTGAAACCTAAGCCACACAGCACTAAATAGCATTAATAAGATTTTGGCCTTGTTCTGGTCACAGAGCCATTGTTCTTTCCAAAACAGTCCGGTGGTTTTTAAGCTGTGTTCCACATGTAGCAGGGCATTTTTCACTGGATACTGATGGCTTAGCTATCCCCCTACTCTCACGCACACATTCGTATGTAAGCACACACATGCGCGCACACCTATACAAACATACCTATTTGATTTCACTTATTTGCTTTTGTTTTTTATCAGGATGAGAGACAGTAAAAGAAAGGAAAGGTGGGAAGGATGGTAGGGTATCTGTTCCCATATGGACCAGCAGGCTGGATTTATTTAAAAGGCAATGGCTATAGGCAAATGGAAATGTTCAAATGTGTTTGGGCTGTGGAGAAAGGTATGTCAGAGTGTGGGAGGGAAGACCCTTATGCCCACCTGTGTTGGACACCCAGCATTGTTCTGGCACCCAGGTCAGGGAGCTTTGGGAGTGCTCTGAGACAGTACGCTTGGTATAGACTTTGGTGTTTTAGCAGTGGCAGTGTGTAGCTCTTCCACACGGCATTGCAAGCAGCTACCTGAGACAAACAGGAGCCAGGGCAGCAGAAGAGAAACAAGGCAAACTCATTGGTAAGGAACTGGGGGACACTGGAGGGAGGCTGTGGATCTACTGTTATAGATCCACATATGTGGATCCACAGACGTATCCATACAGATGTATATTACACCCAGAGCCTTAGGATTCTAAGGAGGTGGCTCAAGGGCCGTCTTGGGAATTGTGGAGGAGGCCCAGCAGGTGGGAGTCCTGGCCTCTGTGCCTGTTTCAACAACAGTCTCTCTATTTTCAAATGTTTTATAAATTGGCGTTCCATGCAACATGTCACTTGAAAAAATATTCTACTATGTATGAGGGTTCCGTTTTCTCCACATCCTCTCTAACATTTGTTATTTCTTGTCTTGTTAATTGTAGCCATTCTGACGGGTGTGAGATGATATCTCACTGTAGTTCTGATTTGCATTTCCCTAATAATTAGTGAGGTTGACCATCTTTTTGTGTGCCTGTTGGCCATCTGTGTATATTTGGAAAAACTGTCTGTTCATATCCTCTGCCCATTTTTTGACTGGGTCGTTTGTTTTCTCGTTGTTGAGTTGTATGAGTTCTTTATACATTTTGGAAATTAACTTTTTGTCAGATATATGATTTGCAAATATTTTCTCCCAGTTGGTGGGTTGTCTTTTTGTTTCGTTCATCGTTTCCTTTGCCTTGCAGAAGCTTTTTAGCCTGATGTAGTCCCATTTGTTTATTTTTTCTTTTGTTTCCCTTGTCTGAGTAGAGATGGTATTTGAAAAGATGCTGCTAAGACTGGTGTCAAAGAGTGTACCGCCTATATTTTCTTCTGGGAGTTTTATGGTTTCAGGTCTTACATTCAAGGCTTTAATCCATTTTGAGTTAATTCTTGTATATGGTGTAAGATAATAGTCTACTTCCATTCTTTCGCATGTGGCTGTCCAGTTTTCCCAACTCCATTTATTGAAGAGATTTCTCTTTCTCCATTGAATGTTCTTGGCTCTTTTGTTGAAGATTAGCTGTCCATAGATGTGTGGTTTTATTTCTGGACTTTCAATTGTGTTCCATTGACCTACAAACTGGTGCAGCCACTATGGAAAGTGGTATGGAGATTTTTCAAAAAATTGAAAATAGAAATATCATGCGATCCAGCTATCCCACTAATGGGTATTTATCCAAAGAATATGAAATCAACAATCCAAAGAGATTTGTGCACCTCTATGTTCACTGCAGCATTATTCACAACAGCCAAGACATGGAAGCAACCCAAGTGCCCATCAACAGATGAATGGATAAAGAAGATGTGGCATGTATACACAATGGGATACTACTCAGCCGTAAAAAAGACAAAATTGTGCCATTTGCAACAACATGTACAGTCCTTGAGGGTATTACGCTAAATGAAATAGACAGACAGAAAGACAAACACCGTATGACATCATTCATATGTGGAAGGTGAAGAAACACGTGGATAAAGAGAACATATTAGTGGTCACCAGATGAGAAGTGGGTAGATGGAGGGCGAAAAGGGTAAAGGGGCACATATGTATGGTGACAGATAAAAACTAGACTATTGACGGTGAACACAAAGCAGTCTATACAGAAACTAATATATAATAATTTAAATATGAAATTTACACAATGTTATAAACCAATATGACCTCAATAAAATAATTTTAAGAAATAACCTGCTTCTTTACGAATGTAAATTACAGAACTAGACCATAGTACCTCTCTTTTTTCCAGTTAAAATTTTAGTTTCGATGCCCTTTCACAAGTTATGCAACAAAATAACTGGTAACGGATGAAAGAAGTTTTAAAGTAACTTTGAGAGTGGTTGCTGTTGACATTCCTGAGGATGTTACCTTTAGCCAGCTGTCTACCTACCTATCTCTCTCAAACATGCTTCATCTACTCTGAACACGTAAAAGGCCGTCCATATCTTTCCATTCCTCACTTCTCCACTCAAATCCAGTTCTGCGTATGCACCTGGCTGCTGGATATCTCCAACTGCACCTTAAATTCAGTAATTCAATGTTTCCAAAACCTCTTTAGCTTACTCAGTCAATGGCCCCATCATCCATCTATCCATCCAAACATCTAAGCTAGAAGACTCAGAGCCATCAACTTCTCTCTCTACCCTACTCCATAAGTCACCCAAACCAATATATTTAGCTTCTGGAAAATCTCTCAAATCCTCTTTCATTCTTTCTCACTGCCACTTTCTTTTAAAACTCTCATTATTTCTTGCCTGACCATCACAGAAGTCTTCTGCCTGGACTTCTTGTCTTCATTGTCCTCCTTACAAATCTCAACACAGACAACAGAATTATCTTTTAAAAATACAAATATGATTATATAATTCCCCTATTATTTATTTATTTATTTATTTATTTTTGCTGAGGAAGATTAGCCCTGAGCTGACATCTGTGCCAATCTTCCTCCACTTTATATGTGGGTCGCCACCACAGCATGGCTGACTAGCGGTGTCAGTCCATGCCTGGGGTTCCAAACCCGCAAACTTGGGCCACTGAAGTGGAGTGCACCAAAATTAACCACTATACTATGGCACCAGCCCACATTCCTCTATTTTAAAGACTTAAATGTGAAAAAAAATTAGCATGGCATACAAGACCCTTCATATTCTCTCCTATCTTTCTCAACTCAAATGTGAACACTGTTAACCTAAACAGGGTTATTAGTTGCAGGAATTATGGCTGATAAAACAGAAAAGGAATTTATGACAGTGTGTATTGACTAGCTCACAGAAATCTTGGGAAGGTTGAAGAACCAGACTCAGAAAAGGCAGGAAGAAAGGGGGCCTAAGAAGACAGCCACAGCCAAACACAGACTATAGAACCAAGACAGTTGAGACTGCCATTACTGCCACCACAAAACAATAGTCTTGTGCTTTATGCCACCACTGCTGCTCTCTCTTGGCACTGTCTTTGGACACTGGCCCCACAGCCACTGCTCCTGGAAACTGCAACCCCAATGATGCTGTTAACATCAGAAGGATTCTCCACTCAATGTTTTTCTGCTTCCCTTGCTTCATCCGACTGGTAGAGCCTAAGTTAGATATCCATTCCTTGCCAAGAAATGGGGAGGTGGTAAGGGTTGCAAAAACAAGAGGGAGACTTTTCAGCTTCATAGAGAGAGGCTAGCCATAGAAAGTGGAATCAGATGCTGGACAACAGAAAATCGACAGAGGTACAATCTATGGTTCAGCTACTCGGGCTCTGCGACATTCTCCATGAAGACATGCTCCTTTTGCCTCTTTAAACATCCTGGTCTCAATGTTTGAAAAGATGGTTCCCTGTTTTCTAACAAGGGAGCACCTATCTACCCCTGGTCTAACGTCACCTCCTCTGTGAAGCATTGGCTTGTGCCTCACAAAGCTAGTGCTTCTTTTGTTTGTCGTCACCACAGTTTCTTGTAGCACTTCTCAGGGGTGTTGTAATTATGATGTCATTCCCATCTCAACAGTGAGTTCCTCTTGGCAGAGACTATGTCTTTGATCTCTGTGCCTTCAGAGTCAGGCATCGTGAGGACAAAATATGTCCTCAGTAAAGTGTGTTGAATAATTTTTGTGGCTCTCCTGGGGAGAATGTGTTGGAGTCTATGGGTGATCTATGGGTGACCGCTGGAAGATGCTGGCCTCCACTGTCAGTAGCGGAAACGCCATCTTCCTTGCCCAGTGACAGGACTGACAGTTCCAAGAACTTTACAAGACAACTGCAAGCTGGAAGATGCTCCCAGCATGAACACTTACCATCAGCCTCATAATCAGCACAATTCCATTCTCAGTGCTAACATTCATTACAGCGTGCTCTTTGCACACTACTGAGATTACATCCGTACCAAAGCTCACGAAAGGTTGTTTTATTACCTAAACTAGTTATAAGCTGAGTAGCAGAGCAATCTTGTGAAAAGTTTTCCATTTCTTCATAAATGAAAGTTAAAGCAATTTCAAAAGTATTCAAATCCTGTTGAGTTAACTCATACACACGAAAATTTATATCATTTTCCCTGGGCTATGAAGACGTGAAAGAGCCCATTGTCTCCACCTAGATGTCAGACTGCGAAGGAGACAAAATTGTTTACTCTTTAATGTTGCACACGTCAGTACAACAGTATAAAATTTGAAGATGTTCAACTTTTATTATAGTTAAATTTCTAAAAACAAATTTCATGCTCAGTAGTTAATCTTTTGATCAAGGACATAATAGAAGATTGTAACATACTCTTTATACTATTAATATTAACTGAGAGGTAACAGAAAACATTTGTAAACAATGTTCATTTGTCTTAGAAATAAGATTTTTAGTTGATATCCACTTACATGCTGGCATAAAAGCAATATGATTCTTCAAGAAACAGCGTTGTCAGTTGTCAGCTGGATGCCTGTTGGAAGCACAGAGAACTACTGTTCCATAGGAGTTTGAGAGAGAGTGGTCACAACACACGGTGATTATTCCACCAACATGCACCAAAAGGCGGTCAAAATAGCTAACTGGAAAGAGAAGTGATACAATAGTTGAAATGGGAAAATTGTGTGAGGAATAAATAGACATCAGTTCAGGAGGAAATGTAATCATTCTCTTATGGTAACTGTCAGTGATATATTGTTTTTACACATATGCAAGCTTATTTTTTCATCACACAACTTACAGCTTTCATCAGTGTGCCTGGGAAGGGTGGCATTCCAGCAACCCTCAGAAATTTATTTTGATAGAATTTTTTTTTTGAGGAAGATTAGCCCTGAGCTAACATCCACCACCAATCCTCCTCTTTTTGCTGAGGAAGATTGGCCCTAAGCTAACATCCATGCCCATCTTCCTCTACTTTACATGTGGGACACCTGCCTCAGCATGACTTGGTAAGCAGTGCTAGGTCTGTGCCTGGGATCCAAACCAGCAAAGCCTGGGCCACCAAAGTGGAGCATGAGAACTTAACTGCTGTGCTACTGGGCTAGCCCGTATTTTGATAGAATTTCTAATCTTGGTTTTTGAGAACCTTTCTATTCCATATAGTCATGCTTGGGGTTCTGTCATAATATGTCCTGCCAGTGTAGGTGTGAGCACTATTTTTATGAAATTATTAAAGTGTGTTATTTGTCTTTTCCCTACTTCTATCTCTTTGCATTCCGATCTTCACCCTGGGCCCCTGCATTTGGTCCCGTACACCAAGAAAGCGAATAGTACATGAGTTTCCAGCCTTACGAAGAAATATTTAGATTCACCATGACCAAGATAAAGAAACAACAATGGAAGGAGGACGTTTTGTTAAAAGTCTCACCTACATATCCACACTCCCTATTTTAATATTTGTATATTTTATTATTAGAGCATTATTACTTTGGATCCCTTCCACAACATGGAATCTTTATTATAAACATATAGTAACTGACTTTGTTTTCTTTTAAGCTATAAATATCCTTAAAACTTTGCTGATTGTTCAGTCACCCTGTAGATTTTTAAAATATAAAACCATCACATTAGGACTGCCCACGGAATAGCTAAAACACGTGAAATGCAACCATGTTAGCAATAACTTCTCAGAAAATTAAAGGTTTCATTGCTTTTATTTCTTTTGGTTGTAAATGTATTCTTAAATAGAAATTAAACAGATAACTTTAATTTTTATCTCTGGTAATTTATTTCTTCCCAAAAATCTTAATAAAACATTTTAAAAGTGGAAACAAGGATAGTGCATCCTTGCATGTCCCATGTATTACTTTGTACTTTCCCTTTTTCAAACTTCAAAAAAGACTACGCTTCCACTGCAAATAATTAGAAAAATATAATACAGTACAAAGAAAATTAATCAAATATTAATTTGATTGATTAATTAATTAAAATTATCTGCCCCTCAGCCCAGATAATTTTCACGTATAGCCTATGCATTTTTTCTATGAGGTCATATGCATATGTTTTTAACAAAATTTGAATTATAAATTCTAAATTTGATATTTGAAATTCTATCATATCCTAAGATTTTTAACTTTAAAGACTAGGAAACATTTCAAAATTTAAAAAGAAATAGAAAATAAAATAGCCTTTTGTTCTTGAAGAGTTGCCAGAACTAAAAATGTAAAACAAACTCAGAATAGCCGTATGTTCTGGTTGTGTTATTCAGACCTTAAAAGACTGTTGATCTGAGCCAAAAGCAGACAATTCTCTTCTAGTGTTCAGATGCTACCTTCTCAGGAGCCTGTTGCTAACTGGTTTTCATTCCGTTTCCTTCCAGCCCTGCCAGCCCTGCTTCCCCCACCTGTCTGACTCCCCAGGCTGCGCTCGGCAGCAGAGGGCTGGGAGTTCTCAGACCATCCAGCTTAACCCTCCATGATGGTAGACATCTCTGGTCATTTGCCAGCCATGTTCCTGATGTCGAAACAACCCACTAGATGTTTTGGTTCAAACAAAATATATTTGTAATGGTGACGTTTTCAAGCTCCGTAAAGGGTCCACCTCCATAGTTGAAACCATAGCTGGAACTCCCATGAGAGGCCTTCCCCCTACATCAGCCTATGGCCTCTTCTTAGATTTACACACAAAAGTGTCTTTCAAAAATCCAAGGTTAACGTTAATAATGTTAATATGTGACTTTATTTCTTCTTTATTTCTTACAGTGTTTACGTTACATATTTTTAAATAAAAATTCAATTTCAACTAAAATTAAATCAAATTTATCTCCTTTAAAAGAGTAGCAAGAACTCAGAAACAACCTTGAAATATGGAGGTGATAATCTCATGGGTTTTATTCTTTTTTTTAAAAAAAAATAAAACATTAATACCTCTCTTCTTGGGGAGAAAAAAAAGAGGGGAACATAAATCCTGCATCTTTACCTATGTATTACAAAATAACTTTTCAGAGTAGCTGAACAGCCTAAATGTGTGTGTGTGTGTGTGTGTGTGTGTGTGTGGTTATTTTTTACAAAGTACTATTGCAAAGTAAGATTTTCTTTTTTTTTAAGATTGGCCCTCAGCTAACATCTGTTGCCAATCTTTCTTTTTTTTTCTCTTCTTCTCCCCAAAGCCCCCCAGTACATAGTTGTGTATTCTAGTTGTAGGTCCCTCTGGTTCTGCTATGTGGGATGCCGCCTCAGCATGGCTTGATGAGAGGTGCTAGGTCTGCGCCCAGGATCCGAACTGGTGAAACCCTGGGCCACTGTAGTGGAGTGCACAAACTTAACCAATGGGCCACAGGGCTGGCCCCAATGTGTTTATTTTTTTAAGAGGAAGGAAATAAAACTGCTGAAGAAAGTTACTTTAAGTTACATTAACTTATGAGAAAAATAGCAAATCTTCTTCAGGCTTCTCAAAAACATTAAGACAGGTACTTTATCACAAAAGTCATCATCAGAGGTCATCCTCATTCTAACAACAGTGAGGAGCCCTGTGCTAGAGCAGTAAGCAATTGTCAAGATTTTTTATTTGCTCTGAGCCCTTCAGAATTATAACACAAAATGAAATGATTTTCCCGTTGATGCAATATTTATCCAGATTAAAAGAAACAACTTATTCATCCATTTACTAGACCCTGGGAGGGGAGACAACATGTGGGTTAACTCTGAGCAATTGCTGAGCTGATGCAGGAAGTTCTACAATTCCCACATCTCTTGTTGTACTACCCTAGACATTTGGTTATCTTTATTATCATTGAAATTAGAAAACGTAATAATGGATCACCACATTTATACAGTAATTCTAGTTACTCCTGCCTAGAAATGATGTGCTTACCCATGCTCAGGCCAAAGGACAATCCCTCTAACTTACATACAAGGGTGGACTACAAGGTGGTGGGGGCGGGGGTGAGGGAGCATTAGCCCCATACATATGACACCCATTCAGGAAGTATTAACCCTTAGAAAAGTTTTAAGCTATATCTTAATCCATTAGATAATAAGTTGGTACCAAGAGACAAAAAAAACAATAGTTTCAACAACTAGCTACTTAACACCTACTTGTGCAAAACATTGGTATGATACAAAAATTTAAAACACAACACCCACCCTCAAAGAGTTTATGATCTGGTAGAAGAAAAGGGAAAGAGAAAGAGCAGGCATTCAATAAATAAATAATAAAAATTTTAAAACATAAGTCCATAAGATAACCTTTCTACTAGTGATATATGCAAAGAAGAACCGTTGTTTCCAACTTGAAGTATCAGAAGGTCACTGAAGGCTTGGGTTTAAGCTTGAAATAAATCTAAATTGGATGTTCTTTTGTTCCTTTGCAATTTTCCCAAAGTTAATAAGGCAGAGGTGTTATAGAACTAAGGCCACTCTCAGTGTCCTTGATTATTGAATGTGGAATAATGCAGATGGTGGATTATTCAGGATTTTTTCTCCTTTGGCTTTCACCGTGAGAACCAGCTCATTGCTCATTAAAACCTCCTGCAGAGGGAAACCCAGGGAGGGATGGAGATGAAATTCATTTTGGAACTTGTTAGAAGCATTGGTGAAAGGTTTGGTGGAATTGTAGAAACAGTCTTTTTATATTTTCTTTTTCTTTCAAAGAAACCTTGTTTTCCATCAATGAGATTTATATGGTGACTAGAAAATGGTACATGTGCTTTGACTTTCCGGATAAAGGAGTTCTTCAAAGAAGGACTTCAAGAAAAAAAAAATCAAAATTTTCTCCCCTTTCATATCAAATATTAATTTATACTTTCTTTTTAAGATTGATTACATAACCAAGAACAAACAAGACATATAGTAAAATATTTCTCAACTAACAGAACACATCAGTATTTATACAAGTAGCAGAATCTACTTGCATGTTAAAATTGATGGACCCTATATTTAGCAATAAATCAAGCAAGTGTGAGTGACAAAAAGTCTAAAACTAATTTTTGAAAAACCCAAAGAATGACTTTAGAATAGTTATTACTATCTATAAAGGAGCAAAAATTAAAATAATAAAAGCTGTGGTGAAGATTTCTGAAGCTCCGGATTCTAATTGGCTTCCTCCCAACCACAACACACCCATGGTCCTTGTATGTAAAGAGTGATTTCAGGTGGGAGTAGGCCGCGCATATGAGCAGTATGGAGGCTTCCAGAACTTGCGAGCCACTGGATGATTAGAGAGTAAACCCAGTAAGATGGAACTGACTCAAAAACAGGACAGAAGTGAGGAGAGGGTCGGACAACTGTAAGACCTTAGTGAAGACTAAGGTTTGGCTATTTACACAAATAATCCATAAAAATGGATTCCTCTATTAGTCACTGAGTTGTGTTTTTATTTTTTTAAGGTTTTTTGATAGCTGTGATGACCCTGGGGCTCCAAGAGGCAAACAAAATGTCTTTCTATACTCTAGATTGGAAAAACGGAACATACAATAATGGTGATAATAAAAGGTATCAAATGATTCTTCACCACATACACTATATGACATGCTCCATGAATAACAGCACAATAGTTAACATTATGATGTACAAGGCACTGTTCAAAATTTTTACCTGTTTCAACTCATTTATTCCTCATAACACTATGGTGTAGATACTACTGTTGTACCTGTTGAATCAATGAGGCGTTGGGGATGGATGATGACACATTTTAATCTAAATTTCTCATGTAAGTCAAATATAATTTCTCTCAACCAAGCCCCCAACCTGCAGGGGTTCCTTTCGCCCACTGGTGGCTCCTTTGGCTGCCCAGACCCAGAGCTGCTGAGAGGCAGCACAGGTGCCTATACGTGCTGGTAACGTGGGACTCCAGCTTCAGTGGAAAGGATTTTGATTGTCCGATGTCAAATCATGTGCCACCGTATTTTTTTATCCTCATTGTTTTTTTGTTAATTGTGGTAAAATACATACAACATAAAATTTATCATCTTATCTTTTTTAAGTGTACAGTTCAGTCGTGTTAAATGCATTCATATTATTATGTAACCAATCTCCAGAACTCTTTCAAATCTTGCAAAACTGAAATTCCACACCCATTAAATAACCCACAGACCCACCATTTTACTTTCTTTCTCTATAAACTTGACTATTCTAGATACTTTATATAAGTGGAATCACAGAATACTTGTCTTTTTGTGACTCATTTCATGTGCTACAGAATTTTTGAAAACAGAAAAAATTATGCTAATGCAAAAATATTAACAATCATTTCATTAGGAGGTTTTTTATTATTACAATGACAACTGATGACTTGTGTGTTTCTATAACCCAAGGGCAAATGATTTTAACTTATTGGCTTTTTGCATTTCTAATAATTTACCTAGAGCAAGAAAAGTTTTAAATCAACACACACTACCTATGATAACCAAGGTACATATTAATAGTAGACATTTAAAATAAAATTTATTATTATTGACATATTTTTCATTGTCAGTTTTTCAGATGCAAAGTTTATGACACACTTCACTGTTTTATGAAGTATATCTTATGTTTACTAAGGGATATGTTCCTAGACACTTCTAAGCTTAGTTTTATGTATTTCTTTTCTTTTTTTTAACAAGTGGAATACTTTTGTCAATTATAGACTCCTCAAATCTAGCTGAAATTAAATACATATATTTCCAAGACAAGTAGTCATCAATACTTGGTACTTTAAATTTTATTCTTAAGCTAAAAATTGAGAGCACCAAAACCAAGTAATACCCTGATGTTTTCGTAACCCACTAGATAATTTTATCCTTAAAAATTTTTTCCTTCCTTTACAAATGACATTAAGTAGATTGTGATTTTTCTTTTTTACAAAGGCTTCTAAGAATGTTACAGTTCAAAATTCAAGATTACGTTTATTTTCAACAAAGCTCAAATTTTCTCTTCTAAATTGTCCTTTCATGACCTCTCATGGTGAAAGTATAAACTGACATTACAAACACCAACAGAAATAATGCCACAAATACCATTTATCTTGTTATTGAAGAACCTTTCCCTTCTTTTCATATTTATTCATCTTGAGAATGTAAGAGTATCAATTAGCAACAATAGAGAGAGAATGTTGGATAATTTCATACTAATTTAAAGCATAAAAAATGCCGTCTTACTCACAGTCTGTAAATCTCTAAATATATGTGTGTACTTTTTATAGCAGAATGAACATTTTAATGATATAGCAACTTACCATTATAGCTACTACCTCTCAAATGTAAATTGAATAAAGAATAATGTTTGGAAAAGTTGAAAAAATTATTTTAATTTACAAAATCATCACTTTTCTCTATTCTCTGTACATATGAATAATGAAGCATAATTGTATATTAAGATCTGTATTATTTGTATTTATTCATTATTTAAAACTAGTTAATCAGATTACTGTCTCAGCCTGAGTTCCTCTCAAAAAAGTTTCCTCACAGGTAATTTACCTGGGAATATGATTCCAGAGAATAACAAACGAGGTCATAAAAACAAGAAAGAAGGAAAAGCTAAAATAAGGATGCATTATCAAAATGACTATGGCTATGGACAACCTGTGCTGGATTCCATAGGCCTTCTGAGAAGGCTTAATGAAATCCATGAAATAAAAAGAAGAAAGATATTTCCACGGGCTCCCATCCCCCATGGGTAAAGGTGACCCCTTAGACTTCGACTACTGCATAACCGCTTGTAGGTTGCACATGTGTGGCAACTCATTGGGTGTTCCACACTTCTATGTCAGAAAAATTCCAGAGAAGGAAGCAAGAGGCTCATGTCTTGACCAGAGGTGAGGCACTCTCCGGTTGCACCTGTGGGAAGCTGGTCAAAGACTGTGAGAACAAGTTGTAGAAAACAATGACTGAAGTAAGATGTGGGGTTGAGAGTGTTTAAAGTGATGCACAAGTGGTATCTGATACAGTAGAACCTTTGCACTACCCAGATCCACCCTCTCTCTCCATTAACTCCAACCTGTCTCCTCCAAGGTGCTGGCCACTGCAATCTCTGCAAGAAGGTTCGTGAAAGTAGCTGCAGCCCCTGTTGCTGCAGCTAGTCCCAAAGCCTTATCGATTGTCATCATCTCTCTTCTCCACTACCCATTCTCAGTTTTTCTCACCTTTGGCCAGCATCTCAGCTGATCTGAGGTTGCTTCCTGGTAGAGTGACCCAGACTGTCTTCTCCTGGGTTTCACCATTATCACCTGGCACAAAACTCCAGGAGATGCACCAATCAAGTTCCTGGATATTCTCCCAGTCTCCGTTATATAACAGTGACCCAGGCTCTTTATGTTAATAAGGGTAGATTAATCTTGCAAATATATTAACATATTATTCCCTTTTGCTTGGTGATCCAGGAATGAGGAGCCCAATCACTGAAATGAGGAGCCCAAAGTGACCAGGTGATAGTCATGGTCTGTGGAACTCTTCTACTTTGTCCTCTGGTGGAAGTGTTCTCCCCGCTGGGAACCAGGACCTCGAATCCAGCAGAGTCTAAGGTTTCAGGGACAAGATCATAAACTTTTAAAATGGGTTTCTAAGAGTAATGGTGAAAGGGGCCAATTGTACTTTCACTCCTTGGTGCCTGAAGAGACACAGCACCACATGTCAGCCATTGATACAGCACGTATATCTCATCTTTTCCCAACCTGGAACTTTAGCTGAACCTTCATCAAGCCATTCCACCATTGTATTAGGTCACCTGCTTCTGCGTGATGAGCTATACAGTAATGCGGTATCTAGTAGGATCCTATGGTCATGCACAAATCCTTGTCATAAATTAATCTCTGAGAAAAGGCAATGTTGTGGGGGCCTCCATACCAACAGGTAAGGCATTCTGCAAGCCCTCAGTTAGTTGTGCTGGCGGGGGCTCTGCTAGCAGAGAATGCAAATTCATCACCATAGTAGGTTTTAATTCCAGACAGGATGAATTATCGCCATCTCCAGGGTAGAAGGAATCCAATAAATGGCTGATATTAAATAGCTGGCAGGTCTCTTTGAGGGATGATATCATATCAAAGACTCAGCATCAGTTTTTATTGCTGACAAGTTGGGCATTCAGAAAGGGGCAGTAGCTAGATAAGCATTAGGGAGAGGGAGCCCATTCTGTTGTGTCCACAAATAGCCTTCTTTCCGGCCATGGTGTCATGTCTGTTTCATAGGCCAAATGTCTCAACAGTGGAGTCTCTAAAGATTAAGGAGAGAGTATAGCTCCCATCCTCAGGGCAAACTAACCTGTCTGCTTAGTTGTTGAGTACTTTCTATTCTAAGAATGCTCTTTGGTGGACTTTCACATGAGACACAATGATCTGCATGCTATGTGCCCACTCCCATAGATCCAGCCACATGCCTCTTCCCCAGATTTCCTTGTCTCTGGTCTTTCTGACCTTGCTTTATCAAGGTCCCTGACCAAAAAGCCCAGTAATTTGTCACCGCCCAGCAGTCTATGTCTATTCATACCTCAGGGACTTCTACTTCCACATAAAGTAATTGATGGAGTGTTCTGCTTGGAGCTCTTCCCACGGGGAGGATTTCCCTTCACCACATTCCATCTGGGATAACTGTGAGTGCAGCAGCAGTGGGACAACAGTCCATTTATGGCTGGCATCAATCCATCACGCTAACCCACATGTGAACAAGGCCAGAGTTTTCTCTTTTGTCAGTTGGCACAGATATTTCTAGCTACCGTCAGATCTGCTGGGTCTTATGGCCTAAACTTCTGGCAAGCTTGTACAACTGCCTAGAACTGCTGCAGGCGCTTCCATAGCTCTGGGTAAAATTCAGGTCCAATAAATGGGTTGGTACAGTATTCCTAAGTGTGGGATGTGCTATCGCTAAAATCTAAAGAGGCCCACCAAGCAATCTACCTCTTTCTGGGTGCTGGATTCCAGTGTGTAACAATTTGTTCTTTATCTTTTTGGTCCCAGCATATCCCAAATGATAGGTCACTTAAAACTTCACCAATGTGGCAGTACCTTAAAATTTTTTGAGGTTTATCTCCTACCCTCTGGTTTGCATGTGCCCAAATAGGGCAGCTAGAATAATTTCTTCTTGATGCTATCAATACAGTCAACCATAATGGTGTTCTGTGAAATGTTAAGACAATCCAGGTTCTTACAGATTACATTCTGACAGAGTACAGGGGAGTTGATGCAGCCATAGGGGAAACAGTGAATGTCAACTGTTGTCCTGCCTAGGTGCACGCCAACTGCTTTCGATGCTTCTTCCAAAGAGAATTTAAAATAGCATACTTCTCAGATTAGTAGTGGCATACTAAATGCTACTAACTGTGTTAATCTCTTCCGGTTAAAAATATATATCTGACATGGCAGCTGATTTGGTGTTAGCACTTGCTTAATTTTACTATTGTCACCCAAGATCTATCTATTCTTTTGTAGGAGCCAAACAGATTGAAGAAGGATATGCAGAGTTCCCTACCAATGCATTCTTGAAGTCTTTAAACAGTCGTGCTAACTTCTGCCGTTCCTCCTAGGAAGTGATACTGTTTCTGATTTACTCACTTGGATGCAGATGGGATATTTTCAGGGGCTTCTACTTGGCTCTTCCTACCATAATGGCTCCACAGATCAGGGAACCAACATAAGAGTTCCTCCAGTTACAAAGCATACTTGAGAATTTTATATATCCCGATCATTGATTTGGGGACTGAGGAAACTATCACAGGGTGGGCCACAGACCCACTGTATCCTCTGTAAGACATACTTGGGCTAGAATTCTAATTTTTACCTGGCCTCCGTATGCCCCCAATCTAACTGGAAGACCATGATGGCATTTCAGGTCTCCTGGCATCAGTGTCAGCTCATACCCCTTATCTATCTGTCTTTGAAAAGTCTAAGGGTCCTTCTTTCCAATTTTCACCTGGCCTCCATATGCCCCTAATCTAACTAGACGACCATGGTGGCTTTTCTTGTCCTCTGACATTAGTGTCAGCTCATACTTTTTATCCAAAGTCCTCACAAAGTCTAACTTTTCTTCTTTATTCAATGTAGTGTTACCCTGGTAAATTACCATAGGACCCTTTGTGGAAGGAAAGGGAGAATGTCTATAGTTATCCTAGTGACATTACAGGGTCATTCCTAAAGGGCACACACCCACCATTTTAACCAATGAGATTTGGATCTGTGAAATTATATAAATCTAAAAATTGGGCAAGCGATTTGGATTTTCCATTGTGACAGCTGACGTTAGTATTCTGCTCCCTATATCTCTTTCTTTGTTACGTACACACACAGACAAAGTCAAGTAATCACCCAATCAGCTGTCTAATCAACCATTTGTCTAATCCCTCAAAACACCATGGTTTATTAGCCATTGCCACAGATTCCTTCAGGTCAAGGCAACCTGCTTGCTACTACAGACTTCTGCCCATTTCAGTAGTTACAACCATCTTACCTCTGATTTTCTGTATTGCTACATGGGCTCTGCCTTTCAGAAATCCCATAACCCCACTGACTAGTTCCACAGCAGCATCTCCTGTTAATAACTCTGAACTGTAGAGGACAGACATCACCAGGTTTTTTCAGGGATATTGATGTCCCCCTCACCAACGAATTCCTTATTGTCTCACCGAAAGGAATGTCCTGTGAGTCTTCCCAGGGAACAAACTCACATGATAGGTTCTAGATAGCACATAACAAATTCGCTCTAACATTCCCATCTCCATGAGCCTTCTGACGTCTTACTTAATATTATGCCAAAGCAATTTGAGCATCTTGACCTCATTTTCCTATTGGCCATTATCACATTTGGCCTTCAAGGAAACATCCCAGCAGCATATTAGGACCAGCTCCAGGTGTTCTTGTTGGATATTAAACCCCAATTTATGAGTGAGTCTTCCCATGTCAATGAATTCTTCCCTATGCAACCTTATTTTATTCCCCCTACCAGTTCGATATTCTCAATATCCACTCCTACGTGTGTTCCCTGGTTTATTTTAGTATATTTAATGTAGGACCCGCAATTCCTGTAAGTCATTTCCTTCTGGGGAAAGGATTATATTTCCCTGCTCATGTTTCTGAGATATGACCCAAGTTACTGGCATGGAGACAATGAGTGATGGCAGGGCTGGATCCTGAAGAGGACAAGCATCAACTTGTGAGTTGCCTTCCTCATTTGAGAGTCTCTTAGTCTTTTCAGGGTCTCCAGGCAATAGGAGGATGCTCTCCTTTAGCAAGAAGAGTGGCTGCTTTTCCGAGTGTGGAGATTTCAGGGAAATCTGAGAGTTCAAGGTTCCCAGACTCATCCACCCAAATGCTCATATTCCAGGTTTCAGGATTGCATTGTTTTCTACCAGGGCTCTAGCTCAGGACACCCAAACTTGCTGTGGTTTCAGTCTCCTTTGCACCTACACTGTCCTTACAATTTGATTTGGGCCTGACTTTCACCACAGACTCTCCTGCTACCACAGGAAATGATAATCACCTCAAATCTGATAGAGGCCCTTAGCATTTATAATGTGACTTGAGTAGATTTTGCCTGACCTGATCCAGTCATTTTTTAATTTTGAAGCGTCCAAAGAAATCAATAACACCCAGCCATCTCTACAATCCTTATAATTACCACTGCTGACAGACCATTCAAGTATACCAGTGAGTGTATGAGTCAACTTATCACCCTTCACCTGTACCTCTGCCCAGCCAACCTCATATGAGAACCTTAGTAGCTGCATGCCACTGGTTATCACCACCCCATTTCCCATTAACAGTGGGGTCTTCATTGCCATCTGACTGGTGAATTGCACAATTACCAAACCCATCCTAATGGTCTGCTTTCCAGGGCTAATGCTGATACTAGCTATCTTTTCCATGGCTCCCCTGAAAACAGAACACAAGACATAGATCTGCATGAGAGCTTTTTATTCAGGAATGGTCGCCATTTAGCAGTAGTGATGAACAAGGAGAATGACATTAAGAAGGATGGAAAGCCAATTTGAAAATGTGTTATCAAGTTGGTCACTGTTGTGAACAAATAGTTCTGGATCACACAAGACATTCTGAGAAGTCTTATGGGATGTGTATCAATTCTGTATACCTGAGGTCAAAAGGGGGAACCATTTATTCATCAGCTCCAAATCCCATTGATCAAGGATGGATCCACAGAGGTTAAGTCCCCCACACTTCCAAGTTGCAAGTGTTGAGTGCTGAATGGATTCCCCCAGGGATCAGAAAGCAAGAGGTCCACACTACAGACTCAAGGCAGGCACACAGTTGAGTTACACCTATGTGAAGCTAGTCAAAACCTGAGTGGAAGTGGTCCTAGCAGCTGTAGCTTGAGTAAAAGATGAGGCCAAGAAGATCTGAGGCTAATGTTTATGTACAAATTAATGTGAAAGAGGCCTAATTTGTAAGAAGCTTACTAGTAGGGATGGGTGAGAAAGCAACCTACTAGGCTATGGAATTGGAATCTATCATCTTGTACCTATACCGAACAAGGCACAACAAACACCTTGATACTTACACATATACATTACCTATATGTCACTAAACAAGGGAAAAAATATGGAGAGACATCCAATGCTGAGAGAAGGGGTTGAGATATAGCATCCTCATCCTCACCATTTGACACAGCATATATGAATCACCTTTCCATGAGCCACATGGAGAGCTGGGAAAGTAACGGGTCTTGAGCCATCTTGTTAATATTCTACCCAAGAGGTGTACTTGTCAAGGACACTCCAGTAGTAAGAGAAGGCAGAATAGGAGGTGTAGGGCACAGATTGCTTATGATGAAAGCTTGGGGAGGGGAGGATTGAAAAATTGAGCCAGAACTAGATTCCGTCCCTTAGGGAACTATGCAGGGATCTCTGAAGAACCCACACTTTCATCTGACATGAGCCAACATTTCGATGCCTGACCCAAGCAGGGCACTAGAGCCAGTCATCTGGCTATATAGCCAGCCTGAGAATTGGAGACAGCCGGTGAGCAGAAGACTATGATTTCACTTCATGAAGAAAAGAGACATCTGCCCCGCCAAAATGCTCCTCCCTATCCCTCTAGACTTTAAAAGAGGGAGGAAGAAGATTTGTGTAAAAAGTGGACCATGCTCCCTTCTCGATTCCAAGCCTCTCCAAATACAAAGACAACTATGAATTAGTTAAGAAGTTTCTCTTTTTAAACTGTGTTGACTAGGTTTTAATATCTAGATATTATTAAAAATTCATGGAATCTAAAATTTGTCTAAGATGATAAGGAGAGGAATAAAGCACTTAACAGAAGCACTTCAAAGGAGTGATCATTAAAAATAAAACAACTTCATGTTTATACCGCAAGGAATTCAAGTGTCTCAGAAAACTGGTTGTAGTCCAGCCTGTTGGGTGATTTTGTCGAGCTATATTCAATGGCTGCAGGAGTATTTTGTTAGGTAGGCGTGCTCCAAGGGCATCGGGGCAAACCAGGTGACAGTATTTGCAAAAGACCATTGGAAGGATGATAGAATGGAAGCTGGATAAGAAAGTGAAAATAATAAGGCCTGAATTCTGCTTCAGTCACCATGCTTTGAGCAAGTTACGGAACATCTCTGCTTCAATTTTCTCACCTGTAAAATGAGGATAATAACTTCACAGAGACTCTGTGTGTCTTTTCACATGGATTCCTTCCGACTGAAAACTGCCTCTCTCCTCCTCATTAACTCTTGCCACCTTCTACTCATCCTTTCGGTGGTTTAGGTTTCAATTTAGACTTCGTTTCCACCAGAAAGTCTTCTCTATCCTTCCAGGGGGTGAGGTGACCTCTAATATCTTCCAACCACAGCCTACTTCTCCTTTTATAGCAGTTGTCACACAGAATTGCAATTATCCAATCACTTGTCTGTCTGCTCCACTAGACTTTGTTAGCACGGGAATTATGACTGTCTTCTCCATTTAGCACATATTAGAAACAAAAATATAAACTGAATCGAATTAACTTGTAGATTTTAAGGATTAAGTGACATAAAGCATGTGAAGCTTCTATCAGTTCAAGTGCTCAATAAAGAGTGGCTTTAAGAAATCTCTATTATTGTTCAAATTTTTATCGCAGGGCACAGCTCCTGGCATGTACACATCCGTGTTTCAGTGAACTCTTGCTGAATGAAAAGTTCAGGCCGGAGATGATGAGGTGGGTCCTTAACCTACGTCTGCCAGCAGCAATCCTTTCTTTCAGCTTTTACTTTCACTATCCTAAACGCCGTCTTCTGAAACTCCAACTTGTGTTCTTTTTTTTTTTTTAGAGGAAGAAATAGTAAAAATAAAGTAAAAAGCAAGAAAGTAATTGCAAGATGCCGCTACAGAATGGGGGTAAAGGAGAGGTGGCGGGAAACCGTAGAGATGCTGTGAGGTGAGTAGCCGGTTGAGCTGTGTGATGTGTATTTTCAATGCCTTGCCCACTAGATGGTGGAACAGAGTCCCTCTGCTGACAACAGAGCTCTTTCTCACAGGTTTGAGTTTCTCTCACAACGCCCACACGGCTGTGCACGTGGAGGAAACCCAATAAATTACATTTTTTCTAAACTGCCTAGAAAGCGGCGAGCTGAAACGACAAGGATGGGGAAAATTAGGAAGAGAAGATGAGAAGCGCGGAAATGCAAGGACTAGGGGAGCTAAACTACATTTCCCAGGAAGCCACGGGCTTGGCCTACAACCCCCATCATGCCTGAGCTCGGGGTCTCGTGACCCAGTCCTGCGGGCATCTTCTGCCAGGAGCGCAGACAACGCCCCGGGGTCTCTGCTGGTGCTGCAGCGACGACCCTTACTCCCCAGGTTACCGCAGCCGCCGCTATTCCCCACCTCGCTCGTAGTCGCAGAGACACTAACCGCTGTCCCTCCGGGTCCACGAGCCACGTGACCCGCCGAGTCATGTGACTCCGCAGCCCGGCGGCTGAAGTCTGTTACCCTGGCAACTCCTGGGCCCCGCAGACCTTCTGGGAAAGCGCGGAATTCAGAAGCAAAGGTAGGTGAGGCGTGGGCCCTTGCTTCCCACTCGGTTCACCGCGGCTGGGCTGTCCTCAGACCCGCTCCTCAGGGCTTTAGTGTCCCCGGTCACTCCCCTCCTCTACCCGGCCTCCGCGGCAAGGGAGTCTTTGTCTTCCCGCCAGCTCCGGAGCCCGCGGAGCTGAGGACCCTTTAGTGGCAGTCGCCTCTGACCAAGAATTTGGGGCCAAGACGTCAAGCGCACACGTCCTGATGTAATCAGAAATGCTGATGAGGGCAGGAGGTGTTTATTCTGCGGGATGGGTAGAGTATTGTCCGAGTCTCCAGGGGCACCCTCTCCGGCCTCTGCAAACGAAGCTGCGGTGTGAGCGGCCTCAAGGAGTTTCCATGCGGAAGCTGGGGCAGATTGAAGTTGATTTCTTAGAGGGGCAGGTGAGAGCTTGGCGTTGCAAGTCACTATTGCAGAGTCTTTGTTGGTCCTCTCTCGCTCCAAAAGAAACAATTCGTTCTGATTGGTATACTCCATTAACTTTATTTTAGGTAGATTCTGAGTCTTAATACATTTGTGTGTATCTGGAAATGTCTCCATGTCTGGAAACAGCCTATTTTGCAAAACTGTTTAGATGGATTGATAGATAACTAGCTGAATGAGAAGGCGGTGCAAACTCTGTCGTGTGCCTTGCTAAGAAAAAATGGTCTTTTGGATTCGCTAATTTATAATTTTTAAGATTCCTTGAGAGGACCTGGTTTGTTTAAGGGATGTTAAATAATACACACACACACACACTCTCACACACTCTCACACTCTCACACTAATATGTGTAGACTTGGGAAATATTGTGGAGGCCACTATTTAACAATAGGATGTTAACAAGGAAAATGTAGTTCTGGACCCTAAGTAAAAGGCAGACTGTGAAAGCCTTTCCAAATTAGTTTTATTAATGAATTAGGAATCTCTTGTCCAGCTTACTGGTCAATAACTGTGCATGCATACCAAATCATAAGAGAAATGTCTGAGGTTTAAGTCTGGTGGTTTTCAGATGTGATATGAGTTTCCTCAAAAGATGTTTATCGTCTCTTGTTATTTAGGGTTTCCAGTGTTGTAAATATTTTGGAATGTTTACTTTGGGAAGTGAAAATTATAGATCATGGCTCTCTATTCCAAAGAAGAGTTGGATGAAGAGTTTGAACAGTTCATGAAAGAGGTAAGTTTATATTTTTAAAAGATATATTATAAATTTGTTTCATGAGAAACTCATCCTTCAGTTCTTTCACCTCTCAAGATACAATGAGCCCGTCACCAAGCTGTGTCAACTCTGCCTCCAGAATCTCTCCCTCATCCCTCTCGTTCTCTTCTTTTTCACTGCCGCCATCCTAGTCCAGGACACCATCGTCGCACCTGGGCTACTGCAATAGTTCCCAAGGCCTTTCCCAGCATTCCTTCCACACCGCAGCCGGCATGGTCTGTTACATAAATCAGACTCTGTTCCTGCGCAATGTAAAACACTATTGGCCTTCCATCACATGTAGAATAAAATCTAAACTCCTTCCGGTGGTTTACAAAGCCCTGGATGATCTTGCTCATGTCTGCCTCACTGACTTTATGCCACTCTTTCACCCCATCCACTGATGCTACTGTGGCCTTTTTTCTCCCCCAGACACGCCAAGCTCATTTCACATTAGGAGCTTTGCACTAGCTGTCCCTTCTGCAAATAGTGCCGTTCCTCTGTTCTTCACCTGGCTGGTGAAGATCTCATCTTAAATATCACTACCTCAAAGAGCTTTTTTTTCTGTTTGTCCAGTAAATAAGTAACCACCAAGTCACTTCTTAGTATACCATGTGTTTAATCCTCTATGTAGCACTTAGTACCACGCGTTATTTTACTTGTGTACGTCTGCTTTCTGCCTCCCATTATAAGAATGTGTGGTCTGTGATGTGGTGACTATATGTTCATTGCTGCACCTGCAGTACCTAATAGATGCTTAATAAATATTTGCTGAATGAATGAATTAGAGGGTTACACCATGTCCTATGTATTTATAGAAATGGAGAGGCCTTGCAGGGCATTCAGGAGAGTCACATTTTAAATTATTATGGCAATGTTCTTGTTCATAAAGGGAGTTTGAGTGAGATGTAGTAGAAAGAACCTGAGTTGCAGTATCTAACAGGAAAAATAATGCCTACACTTTGTAGGATTGTTGTAAAGATTAAAAGAAAGCATCTACCAATTGCTAGGATTTAGTAGATACTCAGGATATGAGTCTCACTTCCCATTTGAAAAACTGATTTTTTTATATCAAATATGGGCACATTTTGAAAATTAAATTTATAGGGAGTATTTTCATTGTAAAAGATAAAAAGCAGTACAGGTCAGTTTTTTTCCTTTTACCCCTCATTTGCCACCCCTTCAACACTCTCCCTTTCCTTCTCTTTCTCTCCCTCCCTCCCTCTTTCTTTCATATTCAACCTCAACTCATAAAAGCTCGTATCTCATGCTAGAGATTTAGATAAGACAGTGTCTCATTTTTAACAATGAAAACCATGATTTTAAAGTCATGCTGACTTCTTTGGTCATTTTGATAAATTATTATTGAAGCAGTTTGTTCAAACATGTGGTTTATATATCCCAGTTTTTAAGGAGATTGTTGGGACCAGATTTTTTTTTTCTGCTTTATTGAGATATCACATACCATACAGTTCACCCATTTAAAGTGTACAATTCGGTGGTTTTTAGTATATTCACAGTTATGCGACCATCACCACAATCACTTTTAGAACGTTTTCATCACCCAAAAAGAAACCCTGTACTCATTAGCAGTTATGCCCTTCCGCTGCCTTAAGCTCCACTAATCTGCTTTCTCTCTCTGAAGATATGCCTATTATAGATATTTCATAGAAATGGAATTGTACAGTTTGTGGTCTTTTATGACCGGCTTTTTCCACCTAACATAACGTTTTCAAGGTCCATCCATGTCATAGTATCTGTCGGTACTTCGTTTATTTTCATAGCTGAATAATACTCTCTTGAGTTCTTTCCACTTTCTGGCAATTATGAATACTACTGCTATGAACAATTGTGTACAAGTTTTTGTGTGGATGTATGTTTTCATTTCTCTTATGCATATACCTAGTAGTGGAAATGGTGGGTCATATGGTAACTATTTAACCTTTTGAGGAACGGCCAGACTGTTTTCTGTGTGGCTGTGCCATTTTACACTCGCACCAGCCATGTATTAGTATATTAGGCTTCCAATTTTTCCATATCCTGCCCAGCACTGTTATTGTCTGGGGACCAGCTTTTTGTTTTGTTTTGTTTTTAATGATGGTAGTCTGGAAAGCAGTGTGGAAGATTGTTGAAAGTGGAGTACCTACTATGTATTAGACGTAGGGTGTGCACTCTCCATTTCTTTTTCTGAGCTTTGCCACAGCCCGGCAAGGTCAGTGGTACCGTAACTGTTTTTAACAGGTGAATAAACTGAAAAAAGAGGGGCAATTTTCTGTAAGCAACAAAGTTAGCCTGTTTTGAAGCTGAAATTTCAACTCAGATCTGTGTGGCCCCAAAAACCTATTGTCCTTCTTCCACACTATTATGTGGCCATGAGGTTTAGGAGGAGGAGACCAAGTCTGAGGCAGGTTATCAGAATCTGATAAACAGTGAGATGTAGAGAGGAAAGAAAAGTAGAACATTTCAAGGTGACAGTGAAGTTCAGAGACTGAAGGGAAGGTGAAACAGCTAAAATTTAGATGGGACGAATATCTTTTCTTCCCGCCTCCCTTCTTCCTGCTTGATTGTCTGGGAAGGTGAGTTCTTTTTGAACATTTAAAAATTGACATTCTTACAAGTCATTGAGGTAGAGTTGTTTGGTTGGCACGTGGAAATGTGTGTTGTCATCTTGGAAGTTTAAAAGTTCACCCAGATAACGTTGTCCTCACTGGCAGACTACACAGTGTAGTGGAAAGTGGACAGGTTTTAGTCAGAGAGACCTCAGTTGGAATCCAGTTCTGTAACACTAACAGTGGCAACTCGGGCAAGTTGCTTAACCCCTCTGAGCTTGTTTCTCCATCAGTAAATCTCTGCTGGATTGCTTAAAGATTGAGATAATCTGAATATAGATCCCGACATAGAGCAGGCATGGAACAAATGTTGGTTTCTTCCCCAGAGAAGGTGTGTGGAATGAGGATGAAAAGGACCATGAGCATGGTCCTGGGGCAGTCTTGAATTAAAAAAATGGGCAAAAGAGCCAAGAGCTGTTAAAATAGATGGATGGGAAGGTCACAGAACTGAAGAGTAATCTGAAGGAAGTGATGCTGTGAAGTCAAAGGTAGAGAGTTTCAAGAAGCAAGAGTTGGTCACTGTATCAAATTCCCTCATGTGATCAGGGAAGATAACTGACAGTGGTCCCTTATTTGTGGCATTTAGGAGCCTTTGCTGCCTGGAGGAGAGCTGTTTGGACGGGAAGCAGATTTTCAGGGGCTGAGCAGTAACTCGAGAAGTTGATATATGAAGGAAAAGTGATAAAGAGGTAGAGTGAAAAGGAGGAGGGAATAGGGAATTTTTCCTGTTTGTTTTTGTTTTGCTTTGCTTTATTTTTTAAAGTAGAGTAGACTTGAGTGTTCATTCTTCGAGTCCACCGTTGTGCCAGGTGCTGTGCTGAGCCCTGGGGATGCAGTGATGAGCAGGTTTATAATCCGAGAGAAGGAGGGAGATGGGAGAGGGGAGGGAGTGAAGATACGGAGATGAAATGGGGTAACCGAGGAGCAAGAGCCTGGGGAGGCGGGAAGCGACGCTGTGCGGGGTCTCCTTGGAGCGGAGGAGGGAATGTCTCTTCTGAGGGAGAGCAGTGTCTCAACAGGTGAGTTTCATGGTGGAGTGAGGGGAAGAAGGGTGGTTTTTGACCGAAGGTCTCTATTTTCTCAGTAAAGAGAGAGGCCAAGTTAATGGCTGAGAGTGAGCGTGGTAGATTAGGGTTAGAGTAGGGGATTCAGGATTGTAGTAAAATTTGGACCTGAAGAGTAGAAACGTTTATTAATAGGGGCAAAATACTAATTTCTCAGGTAGACACCTGCAACTCAATTCTTCCTGGTCTTAGAATTCTGTATTCTTCTATAGTGGTGCTAGGTAATTTTGCTCAATCGTGTTTTATTCTTAGACCCTAGAGAATGTCTAGAAAGAAGATTGTATCCTTTTTTTTTTTTCCTTTCCTGATTATGTTTCTTGATCAAGTTTTCTTTATTTCTTTGTTATTGATGTTTTTCTCCCTGGTTAGTTTACTTGTTTAATTCTGGATAAGAAATTGATATTCAGAGATGTGTGCTTGATTTTTAAGTTATTTTGGCCACATAAGTTTAGAAATATGAATTTATACATTTATTGCTAAGAACATGTGGGTGATAGCTGAACTGTAGGAGGACTAAGAAACATTTTCAGTGATGAATATGGGATTCTTGAATTTAAATTCAATAGCTTATATCTGATTCAGCTTTCAGATGATTCTTTTGAGAATTCAAACAAAACACCTAGACAACCTAAAAACGAAGTGAAGAAGAAAGATACAGTGCCCTGGTGGATGGCTGAAGGTGATTTCGAAGACAGCGGTAAATATCGCTGATTAATTTCAGATTATTTGACCACAAGGTGTCAGTCAAGACTTTTAATTCTGGATTTTGTTACATACTATAAATATATAAAGAAAATGGTACTAATAGTGTGGATTTTTGAAGTATGGATTGATTTTTATCTTTTTATTATATAATTGAGAATCTGTTTCTGCATTATCAGGTTATTTTACATTGAGATAATTTATATTTATTCAAATTAAGATGGTGAATAATATGAGTGTATATATTATCATGTTCAATGGTAAATTGATTTAAGGTGATTTATTAAAATATTCTGACAATGTATTAATGTCATTGCGTTGGAAAGATTTTAACAAATCTATAGATTTTGGTGTCACAGTCTGTTAATAACAGTAGTAAAAATAATTTTTTGCCTTATTGGTAAAGAACTCATTATTGCTTCCGTCTGGCACCTGTGTCTACCTTTCGAAACCAGAACTATTCTTCGTCACATCTTTACCAATAGAAAATCACTCTCTGGAGTGTTTTCTTAGGTATATCTACTATGTTTAATTCTGCCATATTCTTAAGGAACCCCAGACTCCCTCTCCTAAGTTCCTATGTTTGCTCTGTTTGTGAATCATTAAGCGCCATTTTATAAACTGATAGGATTTCTACATCTCTTCTCTAGGGGAAAAATTTACCCATAGCTTTTGTTTTTTCCCGTAAAATGAGCCCGAATTCCTTAATGTGACCTTAAGGCTCTGCAGAATCTTCCTGGAGCCCTCCTTCCAGCCTAATGTGCTCCAGTCACTCTCAGTTATTCCTTGTCTCCAGGGAACACCACTGGCTCCATGCCTGTGTGCATTAATTCGTCCTTTCTTTTCAGTGGAATGCCTTCCCTCTCATCCTTCTTGTCTAGTAAAGCTTGGCATTACTTCTTTTTGCAATCCCTCCATAACTCTCCTAGCTCCCTTGTCAACACAATTATTGTCTCCTTTGTTTTGAAGTCAGAACACTGAAACAGTACTTATACTTTGTGCTGATAGTCATGACCTATAGGGCCACTCCTGAAGTTGGGAGCTTTGTGAGGGCAACAAACACTTCTTTTTCTTTGTACCCCTGACCCTCAACAGTAAATAATAAATGTGTTTAATAAATGTGTTAGAGTAAAATTGATCGTCACTTCTCTGTTCTTCTTAAAACTGTACAATAAGGAATTGCCTTATTGAAAAATTTAGTGTGTTTTTCATAAACCCCCAAACCATGCAGTAATGCTAAAATGCTTTGCATGTGAAGAATTCTTTTTTAGAATCTTTCCCCTCTTGGTGCTTGAAAAACGATATTATATGATGAAGTAATGTTAGAATTGTTGACAAAAATTTGAGATTTAATTAGCATTAAAGTCTCTTTTCTAGAAAGTAATGAATCAGAAGTGGAATGTGCCAGCTCACTTTAAGGGAAAGACTAGATCGTGGACCAACACTTGAATGTAACCTGACTAAGGGTATTAATAATTTTTTTAAAAGAATATATCAATCAGAAGTGCATTTGATTAGTAAAGGATGAAAGGATACTGAAGAAGCAAACTTTGACAGTGTCCGTTTAAAACAGGAGAAAGGGTTTCTTTGCCCACGGGTGTCACCTGGTCCCTGGTTCAATCACAGACACTTGTTGAGTTCGTTACGTTCTGAGTACTAGGCACTAGTATAGAAAGGCAGGATAGCAGTCCTGCCATCGAGAGTGTAGAAGCTTCTAAGGGAGAACTGAACACCCTCTTGAAGAGAGGAACGCATTACCAGTCTTAGACAGACACCATTAAACAACATTGAGCTACTTGAACCTTATCGTTTTGCTTTCTCTTTCAGTTGCTGGAAGGATAAACCGTTTTGCTTAGAGAGTGAAACCATCTAATCCTCCTAGTGGTTGTAGTCTTCATTATATATAACTCAATTGGATCTTGGTTTCAGTTATTTTAGTCTGTCCTGAGCTTGATTAGTGTGGCACCCAGCCTTAGCATGCACGTTTCCATTTCAAGTATCTATAGATGTATCTCTTGACTTTCTGTAGCTGTATGGAAGTTATTATTTGAGGAATTAAAACCATTCTTCACACAAGGCCATGAAATAAATTGATTCTGAACCCTTCCAAGAGGACACAAATTAAGAAATTAAAATCAGAATTTGTAACTTCTTAATAAGGCTTCCTTCTAAACAAAAGTGCTATTTTTCTAATCTTAATATTTATAGCACACAATATAATTATTTACTTTTTCCACATATTTATCAGTTTTTTACAACAAATATAGACTGTTAGGGTAAAGAAATTTCGATCTTGTGTAGCTTTTCCGGTGTTTTTGGAATAAAGAGCAAAACTCCACCCCCAGCCTATGAGAATGAGCAGGGTCTAACCATTGACTCCTGCTCTGGGCTTATTTCTGCCCTGACGACCCTTGCTCTCTAGCTCTAGATCCAATCTCAGTGGTCTTTCTGCATCCTCAGATGTGGCCTGCCCCTCCCATTGTTGACCCTTATACCTCCTCCTGTCCCTGCCTGGAATTGTCTCCCTTTCCCAGTTTACATAGTTGTTTCCTACCTTCCTCCTACGTAAGGCAGGAGATATTCTTTAAGGTGCCGTGGTATACTGTATTAATTACTTGTGCTTCAAAATAATTTTTAAAAATTGTCTCATTATGCAAATTTTTGAAATGTTCCATTTAATAAGATGCACTGCAATCAAATAGAATTGTAATTTTTCTTTTGTGAATTTTTGGTCTGGTGGAGTTTTATTTAATAGACCAGATTTATTTTGTAGCTACTATCCACAAAATTAGTGTAACAGTACTACTGTGTTGGCATAGTGGTCAAAACAATTTTCTTAACGTAAATATCCAACTTTATGAAATTCCATCTCTAGGGCTGCATGGAACAAATGTAAGCTATTTGAAAACAAAGAGGACTTCTCAGCCAGTTATGGAAATGGAAGAGGAGTCTGTTGAGAGGATTCAGCTTCTTAAGAGCAGTGGAACCTCTATCTTGAGCATTGACAGCTTAGAAACAAATGGTAAGATATGTCAGGGCTATGAGTTAACAGGTTAATCAGTATGCTTATAATCAGCATTTTGTAAAAAATTAACTCATAATTGTCTTGGAGCCTCCTTTACTGAACCATGTAGACAGATTTCATACCTTCCTGGAACGTTTAGAATTATAACTCTCGAGAAACTTTCTAACCTTACATATTGATAATAAACATAAATGTATATTTGGTGGGTGAGAGATTAAGTAAAGTGTGTCTTAAATTTTTAAAAATTTTGCTATATAATGTAAATGAATACATCATTGAAATTTTATCAAAATTCTGTATGTTAATAAAATATGTTGATACTTTCCATTTAGAGATAGTAGTTTCTGAGCTCAACCATAGTGTTCTCGGTTTGGGATTGGACACATTAGAAGAACAAGAGGAAAAAGAGCAGTTTTTTGCCAGGCTTGAGAAAGGCTTAACGTCTTCCATCGATTATTCAAGATTAAATAAGGAATTGGATTCTAATGACTCCACACATTTTAAAGCTTTACATAGGTAATGTAAATACGATATAAATTACACGTTAAATGATTTTTGTGATTTTCTGTATTTTTGAAGGCTGGGGTATGCATGGACTTAAATGGGTAAATATTATAACAGGCAAAATTTACATCTTATTTTTAACTCTATTCTCTGGGCATTATTTTGATCAGGGTTTTTCTTATATATAAGCAGAGTGTGTTGATTTGTATTGGAGAGCCCACTCTGCCTCCAGATCTGAAATGTCGTATCTGAGATACTCTTGAGACTAGGAGCACATTACCCAAAAGACCTTACTAGGAGAGTAATTTATTAAGTGATTTTCCACAGTAAGGTAATAAGAGTCCAGGTAGCGATTATAAACTCAGGAAAAAGGAACAGAAAGGGAAGGGGAACCGGGGAGCAAAGACAGGTTTGGTCTGTGTCCTGCCTTTTTGTTTGGTTGACCCTAATGGTTATCAGGAAGCCTCATGTATCCTGGAAATTCTGCTAATTGAGTTGGTCCTCTGAAGTATGGTAGACCTTTGACATTCTCAAGACCTTTGTGAAACCTGATATCTTTAGTTTTCTCAGTTTCAGTTTTCCATTTAATTTTTTAAATTATAAATGGAAGTCAGATTACAATTTTCAGATTTTAAGAACACCAAATTATAATTAAATTAAGGGTCAAGAGAATCCTAACCTGTCATTGGTTGGAGTGCCTAATCTCCTCAAGATGCTTAGTTTCTTATAGACCATGGACAAAGCAGTGACTGTCCATGAACTGTGTAGGGTCTGAGGTTTTTACCCACCCTACATGCAGGCTAACAAATTAGCCTGCCGGTTTTCTGGATGCTGACAAGAGACACACAATTCCTGAGTCAGAAACAGAGGACTTTATTTCTTCTCACAAGACCAGTGCTCGCATGTCACGTTTATTTGCCTCAGTTCTCCGTGTCCCCAAGGCCCATGGGGGCAACACAAAGGGTCCATGATGGCTGTCTGGACATGTGCTTGGGGGCTTTACAGGAGAGGCTCACTGAGCTTGGGGAGCCTGTTCGCATATAGTAAGTGGAAACAGGCCTGTTCTTTGTCTGGGCGGAAACATTGCCTCCTCTCTCAAGGTTGCTCACTGCAAACACAGCCCTGAGAAATGACCGAGGAAAGAGCTGTCCGTGCCTGTCATTCTTGGCATCCCCAGCAGGGACGTGCAGCGACACTCAGGGCTGTGCTGATGGCCTCTAAAGTGACAATGCAGATTAAGTTTACAGAGGTTTGTTGGTCATGAGCTTTTGCCCCTTTGCAACATTACTTAACATTTTCTGATTTCTTAACAGTATTCTTAACTACTGACATTTATGCTCCAGAACAGACTAGTTAGAGTACAGCATAGTACAGAGTATGCAATGATAAATGTTTGCTGCTATTATTAGTATTACCGTAGTTTTATAATTTCTTGGATCTGCTAATGGTCTCACTAAAGACAGGGTTGATGGGCTGAAAGGTATAACTGATTCCTTGGTTTGAAAGAAAGCAGAATATGAACTAATAGCCCCAAAATAAACAGAATTTGCTTAATCTTCTTTGTCACTTCGCTGAGTTTTCCTTGATTTAAGGCTCCTATGCTGCTTCCATTTCAGGATTAAATTGCCGTTAGCATGTAAATGCTGACTGATCCCACGTTTGTTTCTGGCCTCCATGTAGACTTCACTGGTTCTCATAGCTTGAGGTCAGTTCCTCATCTTTAGTGTAGAAAGGACATTTGGGTCCCGAGACATGTAAATGCACATATTTATGTATAAAATTGTTCATATTTGTGTAATAAGCTAAGTAGTATGGCATTTTTTTTCCTTTTTATTACCTTGGCAACTACAATTAAGCTTTGAGGAACCTTTATTTTCAAGACGTTTTCATTACAGCCCCCAAATTTTTAACTTTTGATAGAACAAGGGTACTTGAAAAGAAATATATAATATCAGAGATTTTTAAAAAATATATACAAAGGATTGCATGGAAATGTATTATTAACATGTAATACTAAATTAAGTAAATATTTTTCCAGTTATCAAGCCAATATAGAACGAACTGAAGATAAGTGTGAGAATGAATCGAAACATGAAGAACTGGCAGGTAATTTCAATGGTTTTTAAATTTACAATATTTGAAAAGATAACATAGCTTTTAATAAAGACATTGATAAGAGAAGGGTAATTAAAATTTTTAATTAAATTTGATTAAATTTTTAAAAATAATTAAAAAAATAAAAGGAAAATCATGTTGTCTTGGAAAGGGCTTTGAACAGGTAGAGTGAATCGCCTGTGTTACAATCTGAGCTACCGAGAGATGTTGAAAGTGCAGTACCGCCTCGTTTCTTGCGATTGGGCAGGGGAACAATAGGGAAGACAGAAAAAAGGATTTTTGTGCTAAGACCAGGGGAATGTGTGGAGCCAGGACAAATGCCTCCAAAGCATGATTGGGGAGGTATATCTTCTTCTATCTTTTGACTTTTAATGTGTGTTTTTATATTTAAAATGGTTTTCTTGTAGATAGCGTATAACTGGGTTTGGCTTTTTTAATCTGATCTGACGATCTCTGACTTTTAATTGAAGTGTTTCTGCCCTTTACAAAGATATTTATTGGTACAGTTATTTACTGTTTTGCCATTTGTTTTTTGATCTTTCCATCTTTCTGTTGTTGTTATTTCTTTTTGTCCTGCGTTCTGTTGGATTATTTATAGCATTCCGTTTTATTCCTTTTAGCTTGTTAGTTACACCTCTTTGTCCTATTTTTTTACTTAGTTGCCCTATGATTCACAGTATTTTTATCTTAGTAGAGTATACTTTCAAATATCATTATACCACTTTATATGTCTTAACAACAGTAAACCCCCCAACCTTTTTGCTATTTTTGTCATGTATTTTTCTTCTATGTATTTTAAAAACCTCACAATGCATTATTGCTGTTGTTTTAATAGGTGATTATCATTTAAAAATTTTTAAAGAGATAAAAATTTATGTAAAATTTATTTTTATCCAATTATAGGGGAGGAAGACATATCCTCTACCTGCTGGGTCCTTCTATCTGGGCTACAAATTAAATTCACATGAGACAGAATGACAGGAGACAATCAAAGAAAGCTTTATAACATGTATACATGGAAGACACTCAGGAAAACTGAACAACTCGCCAAAATGGCAGAGCCTCTCATCTTAAATACCACCTTCAGCTAAAGGCAAAGGAGGATGTTAGAGGTAGTGGTTTGGGATTTCAAGGGGAGGAAGGCAATTCACCATTGCCTCACCAGCACAGCAATTCATGCAGCAGTTGATGAACACAGTAGGTAGCAGGTCTTTGGTCTTGAGCTGGGTGGTCACAGCAGGTCAGCAATCAATCCATAGGCTAGGGAGAGATGCTTATCCTTAAGGAAATGCCAACACGGGGGAAGTGTTACGTCTTTCTTTATCTTTTTTTTTTGAGGGACGTTAGCCCTGAACTAACATCTGCTGCCAATTCTAGTCTTTTTTTGCTGAGGAAGATTGGCCCTGAGCTAACATCCGTGTCCATCTTCCTCTACTTTATATGTGGGATGCCTACCACAGCATGGCTTGATAAGTGGTGCATAGGTCTGCACCCAAGATCCAAACCTGTGAACCCTGGGCTGCCAAAGTGGAGCATGCGATCTTAACTGCTGCGTCACCAGGCCAGCCCCACATCTTTCTTTATCTTAAGGGGCATTGTCCTTGTCTTTGGGACATGGTAAATGCTTAAAGCAGATATACGATGCATGCTCAACAGCCACGTCAGGCCCATTTGGAAAAACAAGGTCAGGCCAAATCAGTTTTACACTGAATGTCTTCCTCATATACCCCAATGTATCCTATTGCTTGCCATTTATTTATCACTCTGTTTTCAAGATTTTCTTTTTATCTTTTTTTGGGGGGGAGCAGTTTGATTATGATGTATGTTGGTGTGCTTTTCTTGTATTTATCCTGTTTGGAGCTGGTTGAGCATCATTGATCTGTGAGTTTATAGTTTTTGTCAAAATCAAAAAGTGTTTTGGCCATTAATTCTTCACATATCATCTCTGCTGCCCATTGCACTCTGCCCTAATTGCAAGTATGTTAGAAAGCTAAATTTTGTCCCACGGGTCACTAAGATTGTTCCATTTCTTGAAGCTTTGTTCCTGTCTGTGCTTCAGTTTTTTATTGCTGTGTCTTCAAGTTCACTGATCTTTTTTTCTTTTCTTTAATCTTCTGTTACTTCATTGAATTTTTTTTTTCTTTTTCTAGAAGTTCCTTTTGGATCTTTTTTTGTCTCTTTACTATCTTTCCTTATTATGTTCATTTTTTTTCACGTCCTCAACAGTGAGCATATTCTGGTAATCCTGGCATTTGTTCATTTCTAGGTCTCTTTCTGTTGACTTCTTTTTCTGCTAGCTACGGGTCACTTTTTCCTCCTGGAAGTCTAGTGATTTTTTGTTGGGTATGGGATATTGTGGATTTTTACATTGTTAAGTATCTGAATTTTGTTTTCTCCTCTTAACGAGTGTTGAGCTTTGTTCTGGTGGATAGTTAATCCTTTTCTTATGCTTTGTTGGGGGATGTCTAGAGGAGTCTTTATGCTAGGTGCACTTTAACCCTTCTGCTAAGGCACAGCTCTTCCAAGGTTTCCACTGAACGCCCCTGCTGATCAATGAGGACTTTTTCCACCCAGACTGGTCAGAGCTGCAAAGTCTCCCTGCCCTGTGTGAACGCCAGGAACTGTCTGCCCTGCAGCTTCCCAGTCACTTTGCTCAAACTACACATACATGGCTTAGTATTCAGCACAGGCTCAAGGGCACCCTTATGCAGGTTTCTAGAGCTCTGTTTCTACATGGGTACTTCCTCTCTTTGTCACTGTCCTGCAGCTTCTAATCCCTCAGCCTGTGTGAACTCTTATCTCTCTCTCAGCAGTGAGACTGGCCTGATCCCTACCCCAGTGCTTAGCGCTCCAGAATGGACGTACCTTCAGGGAATTGGAGGGCTCAGCTCACTTGGTTATCTTTCCTTAGGAATCACCTTTTTGTGCTGCCACTTGTCTGATATCTGAAAACAGTTGTTTCATGTATTTTGACTAATTTACTAATTGTTTACAGAGTCCTTGAACTTCATGGTAGAGGAGAAGGCCCTCTACATTGCATGATACCTAAATTAATATTTGCAGCTACGTTTTCCAACAAAGAATAAAAAATGTCTCCAAAAAGGATCTTTTACATTTAATATTGTTTATTTTATCTGAATTTTTAAAATATTTTTTATTTATGCAAATAATATTTTCAAATTTACAGGGGTGGGGAATATAACAATAGAAATAATACCTTGAATATGTAACATTTCCTGCCATAAAGGTCAGAGCACTACAGATTAATATTCTCCTTTTTTCAAAACAATATAGAAGAGCCTTGATATTACTGTCTCTGATAGTTCTCATATGAGAACCACCTTCTCAGTTTGGTTTTACTCTTTCATTTTTGTATCAACTTAATTTGCCTCGATGTTTCTTTCTGAAATCTCTGATATGTTGTTTTCCTTCTATTTCTTGTCTTATCTATTTCATTTCTCTCTGTATCTACCAATGACTTTTCCTCTTACTTCAAACCTATTTTATTCATGACAAATTCCTGAGGCAGGGGTTAGTCATTCATATGTTGGACAGTAGTATTTGCCTATAGACTATGCTATTACTTTACTAAATGCAAATTACAAAATGTAGTTTTGAAAAGTGCGTGTTGATTAGCACTTTTCCCAATAAGAAATAATATTTGCCTTTATTAACTTTGGTTCAGATTAAGTGTAATACTAGCTTTAATAATACTGACAGACAACTACTACTGTGAACATAATAGCTAACACTTATATATAGTGCATATTATATATCAGCTGCTGTTCTCAATGAACTCTCACTTAATCTTTTCAGCAACCATTTGAGATAAGTACTATTATCATCCTCACTTTACATACGGTAAGAGTAAGGCGAAGAGAATTTATGACCTGACAGTTCTGCTGCTGAAAGTAGCAGAAGCAAGTGGTGAACCCAGGCCTTCTAGCTCCCGGTCGTGCTTTTAAGCACGGTGCTATACTACCTGACCTGTTTCTTATGCTCCTCTTTGCAGTCACACAAACTACATCCCCTTCCATTGATTTCAGGTAGTTCCCAAATCCCAAGTAGTTGTCTAAGTTCATTGTCATACCCTCCCGTATCTCCTCTCTCCTTGCTTGTCATCTTTTCTTTTTTTTTTTTTAAAGATTTTATTTTTTTTTCCTTTTTCTCCCCAAAGCCCCCCGGTACATAGTTGTGTATTCTTCGTTGTGGGTTCTTCTAGTTGTGGCATGTGGGACGCTGCCGCAGCGTGGTCTGATGAGCAGTGCCATGTCCGCGCCCAGGATTCGAACCAACGAAACACTGGGCCGCCTGCAGCGGAGCGCGCGAACTTAACCACTCGGCCACGGGGCCAGCCCCCGCTTGTCATCTTTTCTTAAGTAAATCTAATCCGTGAGGTTACTTAAAATTCAGTGATTCCCACCTAGAATATTAAAGTCTTAATCATTTTGTATTGGTCCTAGCACCTAGAAGTATGTCTAATACAAAGTGACTTCTCAGTAACTGTTTTGTGGATTTAATTATGTCTATTGATGTTTAGAAAATGCCAGTGTTCTTTCTTCTATGGAGGAGAAAGAAGGTGAGCGTCTTAGCCTGAGAATATAGATATTAACGTAGTTAACCAACTAACCTAACTTATCCACTAAGTTACAATACCTGTGCTGTTCTGACCTCGTATTCCTTGTGAACTGAAATTGAGATATTTCTGTGGGCTGATCTCACTGGAAGCATCTCTAACTTCCATGCCCTCTCAGATTCATCCCCAGACTTCCAGTATTAATTACACTCAGGTTGTCCGCTCCCTTCTAAGAGAACACTAAAAGACAGCCTTTCCAGAAGCAGCCTCGCAAGTACTTGTGCCATCCTTCTTACAACAGGCCATCCTGATTCTGAATGTGATCTAATTTTTGAAATACAAATAAGACTGTTTGCTTCTGGAATGATTGATTCCACTCTGAAAAGGCTGTCCCGCTTCTACAGCCCACAGATCTCAGTCAATCCTTTGATTTAAGGGCTATAATCAAGTTCAAAGTTGATGAAAAGATCCTGGCCACATAGTCCTTGCTCCGCCTTCCCCGCCTCTGATGGCATCTTGTTAACAGGGACACACCTTCCTGTTCTGTTGCAAAGTCATTGAGCTATAATTTGAGACTTCCTGGGAAGAACCCAGGACTGGGAAACAGTAAAGGTCATACAGGGCCAGTATTTGCTAAGGGAGGTGTCGGAGATAGACTTGTCCGAAGTACTGTTTAAGGCTTTCAGTAGAGGTAGCTACAGAGGCCTCAAGAATCAGCTTAACAAAATAAGCAAAATCCAGCCTTTTTAGGAGTTTCAAGATTTCACAAAAGTGCTGCTTTTTTTAAGTAAGCAATTTGAGATTTTTGTCTTTGAAGAGCAAATATTAAAGTTTGTTTTAAAAATGATATAAAATCTTTTGGTCAGCTCTAGAAATTTTTATTTGGCTAATATAAAAGATTAAAAGTATAAAACTCTTATACCATTTGAAAATATAAAAAACCAAAATGACCTAAGATAGTCTTATGAATTGAATTCTTATTAAATCTTTGCAAAAAAAAGTCTTCTCTAAAGATATCTTTATGTTAATATTTCAATAAATTATTCTGAGTCAGACTTCTTCCGTTGGAAATTAACAGTATTTTCCTGGAATTTGACTTCTTTGACAGTGTGATCCTTGTATTTTTTTAAATTATTTTCTTCAGAAAATTACAGTGATGATTTTGAAGATGAGGAGGATATTGATGCACCTTTGCCTACTAAAGATGGAGAGACTAATTGCAAAGAAAATCCCATATCAGAAAAAACAAAAGCACCCAAACAGGTATGCATCAGTTATATATTTGACAGTTTAGAAACTTATTTCATTACCTTAGCTGACAGCATCTGAAAAGCTTGAAATATGAGGAGTCCTTCATAGTCTTGCTCATTGCTGTAACGTTCTAGGTCTCTTTAACACCCAGTTAGACATTCTTACCTGAGGATGTCAATTTATTATAAGTCTTAATGAAATATCATGGCAATTGATGATTTTCTAAAGGATTTCTTTTGGCAAGTAATCTCCTTAAGTTAAGCTTTAGAAATTGGAAACTTAATTAAAATCTCAAATCTAATTTTTAAACAGGTATATTAAATTACACTTTTCTTGAGTAGGTCTTGTCCTTGAAGTACAATAAATATCCCTCCTTGTTACTTGTGCTAGTATAGTAACATTACTGTGTGAAACTTCCTTGGCTAAGATCATGAATTAAATTGTTCCATTCACATTCAATGTTACTATAATTCTTTCGTTTCTCAGTTTTTACTGAGACTGGTTAAGGGTACACAAGATGTTGGCTGCCTGATGGAACTTACCCTTGAGCTATCTAATAGTAACTAGTAGGACAATTGCTGTTTGTTGCATTGATCTGTATCTGGACATAGTCACTTTTGGGATTGTGTGTGAGGGCTAGATGTTTTGAATATGTGTGAAACCATAAACTCTAAAAAGAAGTGAGGAACACTTTCTAGCTATTAATAAATACTCTTACTTTTGAATTTACCTAGTACTTTGTCCTTGGGGGTGTGTGTCACACAGGTTAGGTGGAGAAACAAGATGCCCTTAGGAATACATGAAGATTAATGAGTGTGATCTGATGAATAGCCTTAGAAATTTAATGAGATTTATACTTGGAATATGGCAATTACAATATTTTATGAAAAATAAATATTTTATGAAAAATACAGTATTTTATGAAGAGTAAATAAATGTGTAGCAATGTGTCAACCTAAATGTTGAAGCCTAGTAGGGAGTTGTCTGGGTAAGGATCTAAATAGGAAGGAAATAAAGCTCTGTTATTGTGGCATCATCCTAGATACTGCCTTAATAAGCAAGTAGAGAATATAGGTGACACTAATTAGAGTACTTATTCTAAGGAAGGTATAATACTGATGGATTTCAATCATCTTGCCATTTGGTGACCTGCCTTTTTGAAAATTTTGTCTCAAAATATTGATGGAACAATGACTACGTTATATTTATCATTAATTTTTAGCAATAAGGGAAAAACGATTGGTGATGTTATAATAGCTGGAATCTTACATGAATTATACATGTTATCCTGGAGTTCAAAAGTAGGAGAACTTCTGGGCCCAGCCCAGTAGCATAGGGGTTAAGTTTGCACACTCCGCTCTCTTGGCCTGGGATTTGCCGGTTTGGATCCCGGGTGCAGAATTACACACCACTTAGCAAGCCATGCTGTGGTGGGCATCCCACATATAAAGTAGAGGAAGATGGGCATGGATATTAGCTCAGGGCCAATCTTCCTCAGCAAAAAGAGGAGGATCGGTGGTGGACGTTAGCTCTGGGCTAATCTTCCTCAAAAAAAAAAGTTTCTGAGTAAGGTAGATGAGCAGATGGCATCTAGATACTTTAAAGAAGGCTTATAAAGGCCTAAATTAAGTTCTGGTAATTGCAAGCCTTCTGAAGAGACTTTTAAATGTTCTCTTGCAGCTATGATCTCTAGTCTTGTACAGTGATTGGTGAATGAGGGTGATGAAAGAAACCTAGAAGGCATATTTCCTTATCTTTTTATAATGGAGTAAAGTGTTAACTTTCAAATTTTGTTACTATTTCCATTGTGGTCCTTTTACAAAACTTTGGTTTCAAATCATATGATCACTTTCTTCTTTTAATTAGGAAGAAGAGAAAACTGGCATGCTGGCTAATGGTAAATATTATGTATATTCATATATATTAGTTGGCAAAAAGTTGATCTGTTCAGATTGCATCTAAATGATTCCAAATATGTCACCATCTGTCTTTGTTTTTTGATATCTCTAATGAAGGTTCACAGCTTTTCTCCATAATATATCCCTCATGACTATCTTGAATCTTTCCTGTTATATTTAAGGATATTTCTTTTTTAAAAGCCCAGGGCCACATGGCTTCATGGGTGAAGTCTACTAAAAATTCAAAGAATTGATACCAATCCTTCTTAAACTCTTCCAAAATATAGAAGAAGAAGAAGAAATAATTCCAAACTCATTCTGTGAGGCCAGGATCACCCTGATACCAAAACCGAAGAAAGACACTTCATGAAAAGAAAACTACAAGAAAATAATCCCATTTAAAATAGCATCAAAAAACATAAAATACTTAGAAATAAATTTAACCAAGGAGGCAAAAGACCTGTACACTGACAACTGTAAGACATTGTTGAAAGAAATTGAAGCAGACACAAATGGAAAGATATTCCATGTTTGTGGCTTGAAAGAATTAATATTGTTAAAATGTCCGTACTACCCAAAGTGATCTACAGATTCAGTGTAATCTCTATCAACATTCCAGTGGCATTTCTCACAGGTAGAAAAAAAAATCTTATAATTCATATGGAACCACAAAAGACCCGGAATAGCCAAAGCAATCTTGAGAAAGAGGAACAAAGCTGGAGGCATCATACTTCCTGTTTTTAAACTATGTTACCAAGCTATAGTCATCAAAACAGTCTGGTATTGGCATTAAAAACAGACCCATAGAGGGGCCAGCCCCATGGCCTAGTGGTTAATTTCAGTGTACTCTGCTTCAGTAGCCCAGGTTCAGTTCCCAGGCACCGACCTACACCGCTTATTGACACCCATGTTGTGGCGGCAGCCCACATACAAAATAGAGGAGGATCGGCATGGATGTTACCCAAGGGTTAATCTTCCTCGGCAAAAAACAAACAAAAATCCAGAAACAGATCAATTGAACAGAATAGAGAGCCCAGAAATAAACCCATGCATATATGGTCAATTAACTTTTGACAAAGGTGCCAAGAATATACAGGAAAGGATAGTCTCCTTAATAAATGGTGTTTGGAACATTGAGCCACACACATGGAAAAGATGAGACTTGACCGCTATCTTACACCATACAGAAAAATCAACTCAAAATAGGTAAAAGCTTGAACATAACACCTGAAACTGTAAAACTCCTAGAAGAATACATAGGGCATAATCTCCTTGATGTTATACTTGGCAATGATTTTTTGGATTTGACACCAAAAGAAAATGCAACAAAAGCAAAAATATGTGGGATTATGTCAAACTCTAAAGCTTCTGCACAGCAAAGGGTACTACCAACAAAATGGAAAGACAACTTGGGGCTGGCCCTGTGGCCAAGTGGTTAAGCTCGCATGCTCTGCTTCGGTGGCACAGGGTTTTGCTGGTTTGGATCCTGGGCGTGGACATGGCACCACTTATCAAGCCGTGCTGAGGTGGCGCCTCACATAGCACAACCAGAATGACCTACAACTAGAATATACAACTATGTACTAGGGGGCTTTGGGGAGAAAAAGAAGAAGGGGAAAAAAAGAAGATTGGCAACAGATGTTAGCTAAGGTACCAATCTTTAAAAAAAAAAAAAAGACAACCTGTGGAATAGGAGAAAATATTTACAAACTACCTCTCTGATAGGCCATTAATATACAAAATATGCAAGGAACTCATACAACTCAGTAGCAATAAACCGAATAACCCAGTTAAAAAAATGAGCAAAGGATCTAAATAGACATTTTTCCAAAGAAGATGTACAAATGGCCTACAAGTATATGGAAAGATGCTCAGCTTCACTCATCATCAGGGAAATGCAAATCAAAACCACATTGAGATATCTTCTCACACCTGTTAGGAAGGCTGTTCTTAAAAAGACACATAACAAATGCTGGCAAGGATGTGGAGAAAAGGGAACCCATGTACACTGTTAGTTGGAATGTAAACTGGCACAGACACTGTGGAAAATAGTATGGAGTTTCCTCAAAAAATTAGGACTGAACTAGTGCATGATCCAGCATTCCCCCTCTGGGTGTATATCCAAAGGAAAGAAAATCATCTTGAAGAGATATCTATACTTCCGTGTTCATTGCAGCATTATTCACCATAGCCAAGCTATGGAAACAGCCTAAGTATCTGTTGATAGATGACTAAATAAAGAAAATGTGTATCTATATATAATGGTCTATTATTTAGCCTTAAAAAAGAAATAATCCTGCCCTGTGTGACAACATGGACGAATCTGGAGGGCATTGTGCTAAGTGAAATGAGCCACACAGAGAAAGACAAATACTATGTAGTACCACTTACATGCAGAATCTAAAAGCACAAAGTCGAACTCATAGAAACAGAGTAGAATGGTGGTTTCCAGGAGCTGGGAGAGTGGTGGGGGGAAATAGGGAATGGTTGGTAAAAGGCTATAAACTTTCAACTATAAGATGAATAAGGTCTGAGGATCTAATGTATAATGTGGTGACCATAGTTAATACTGTATTGTTTAATTGAAGTTTGCTAAGAGAGTAAAACTTAAATGTTCTCACCCAAAAAAAGAAGTAAATATGTGAGTTGACAGACGTATTAATTAACTTGATTTTGGAAATCCTTTCACAATGTATATGTATGTAAAATCATTAAATATGTTACAATTTTATTTGTCAGTTATACCTCAGTAAAGCTGGGGGAAAAAAAAAAGATGGTTAATTGACAAAAGAAAATGTGATTTACAGAGTCCCAATCAGTGGTATGTTGATATATGTTTAACAACCAGATAATGGAAGAAATGAAAAGGCCCTAAGTTCTAGAGCTTACCCATTTATATGGTGTAAATCCTTCCATCTTAGTTGATTTCAAGATAGCAACATGATGAAACAGTATGAAGATATTATTCAGATAAAAATACAGATAAAATTGATGTGAATTACCTGAAAGTAGATAGTAGTAAATGTAGTAAGGTAATTAAGAAGTGAAAAAAAGGAAAACTGCAGGCCAATATCCCTGATGAATACAGTTCGAAAATTCTTTATAAAATACTAGCAAACTGAATTCAACAGCTCATTAAAAGGATCCTACACCATAATCAAGTGGGATTTATCCCTGCGACGCAAGGATGGTTCGACATATGCAGATCGGTCAGCGTGATAAAATGGGTTAACAAAATAAAAAGCCACATGATCATCTTAATATACACAGAAAAAGCGTTTGATAAAGTTCAACATTCGTTCATAATTAAAACTTTCAACAAAATAGAACTTCCCTTAACACAAAGGCCATATATGACAGGCCCACAACTAACATAATAATCAACGGGGAAAAACAGAGCTTTCCTTCTGAGATCCGGTACACGGCAAGGGTGCCTGAGCTCCCACTTCTATTCAACATAGTACTGGAGGTCCTAGCCAGGGCGTTTAGACAAGAAAAAGAAGGAGAAGGCATCCAGATCGGAAAGGAAGAAGTAAAATTATCTCTGTTTGCAGATGCGATGATCATACGTGCAGAAAACCCTAAAGACACAGCAGAAAACTGTTAGAACTAGTAAACAAATTCATCATAGTTGCAGGATACAAAGCCAGCATGCAAAAATCAATCTTGTTTCTATATACAAACAACAAACTATCTGAAAAGGAAATCAAGAAAAACAATCCCATTCACAATAGCAACAAAAAGAGTGAAGTGCACGGGAATAAACCTAACCAAAGAGGTGAAAGACTTGCACGTTGAAAATTATAAAACACTGAGGAAGGAAATTAAAGAAGACTGATTAATGGAAAGGCATCCTATGTTCATGAATTGGAGGAATTCCTGTTTTTTAAATGTCATCCTATTCAAAGTATGGATCTACAACCTGCAGATCTGCTGTGCAGTCCCTATCAAAATCCCAGTGGCATTCTCTACAGAAACAGATAAAACAATCCTAAAATTCATAGGGAATTACAAAAGACCCCAAATAGCCAAGGCAGTGTGGAGCAAGAAGAAAAAGACTGGAAGCATCACACTCCCTGGTTTCAAAAATATATTGAAAAGCCACAGTAATCAAAATAGTATGGTATTGGCATAAAAACACATATAGACCAATAGAACAGAATAGAGAACCCAGAAATAAATCCATGCATGTGTGGTCAACTGATCTTCAGCAAGGGTGCCAAGAATATAAAGTGGGGAAAGAATAATCTCTTCAGTAAATGATGTTTGCAAAACTGGATATCCACGTGCAGAAGAATGAAATTGGACCCTTATCTCACATCATGCACAAAAGTCAACTCAGAATGGATGAAAAACTTTTAAGACCTGAAACTGTAAAACTACCAGAAGAAAACAGGAAAAAACCTTCTTGACATTGCCCTAGGCAATGATTTATTTGATATGACCCCAAAAGCATAGGCAACAAAAGCAAAAATAGACAAATGGGATTACATCAAACTAAAAAGCTTCTGCATAGTAAAAGGAACAATGGAGTGAGAAGGCAGCCTACAGAATGGGAGAAAATATTTTTAAACTATATGTCTGTTAAGGTATTAATATCCTAAATATATAAGGAACTCATGCAACTCAATAGCGAAAAGCAAATAACCCAATTAAAAAATGGGCACAGGACCTGAATAGACATTTTACAAAGAAGACATACAAATGGGCAGAAGGTATATGAAAAGATGTTCAACTTCACTAATCATCAATGAAAAGCAAGTCAAAACCACAATGAGATATCACTTCGTACCTGTTAGACTGACTCTTATCACAAAGAGGAAGGAAAACAAGTGTTGGCAAGGATTTGGACAAAAGGGAACCCTTCTGCACTGTTGGTGGAAATGTAAACTGCTACAGTCACTATGAAAAACGGTGTGGAGGTTACTAAAAAACTTTAAAATAGAACTGTCTTACTATCCAGCAATTCCACTTCTGGATATATATCTCTTAAGAGATATCTGTATTCCCATGTTCATTTTGGCATTATTCCCAATAGCCAAAATAGGGACACAATCTAAATGTCTGTCAACAGATGAATGGATCAAGAAAATGTGGTGTGTATGAATATATATGTGGGCTTTATCCAAATATATATGTATTATTCAGCCTTAAAAAAGAAGGGAATTCTGCCATTTGCAACAACATAGATGAACGTGGAGGGCATAGAGTGAAAAAGCCAGATGCAGAAAGGCAAATACTGCGTGATCTCACTTACATGTAGAATCTAAAAATGTCAAATTTATAGAAACGTAGATTAGAATGACGGTTACCAGAGGCTGGGAGGGTGGGATATGGGGAGATGTTGGTTAAGGGTACAAAGTTTCAGTTATGCAAGATACATAAGTTCTGGAAGTCTAGTGTACAACAGTGTGACTATATTAACAAAAGTATGTTGTGTACTTGAAATTTGCTAAGAGGGGAGTTCTTAAGTGTTCTCACCACACACCCAAAAAAAGGTAACTATGCAAGGTGATGTGTGTTCATTTGCTTGATCGTGGTGAATATTTCACAATGTATGCATATATCAAATCTTCAAGTGTACATCTTAAATGTATACAATTTTAATTGTCAACTATACCTCAATAAAGTTGGGGGAAAAAATAATATTCAATTTTGTTATTTTCTCAGGCCCTTTGCCCTCCACCTATAAAGATACGTTAGGCCTGTATAAGCACAGATATGTGTGTTGATGTAAGCCTACTCTCTTGCATGTAAGAAGAAGATCATGCTTGTTATAGATAATTTTATTATTTACTGAATATGTATTATACAACATATATAAAATATATATATAATAAACATTTGCTTTTATATGTTTATATGGTTGCATATGATTAAGATATTTTCTTAAATTAAAGGAACCATAAAAATATCTCTACATCCTCATATCTTTTCTGTTACGTTGTTCCAGTCGTGCTGCTTGATTCGTTAGAGTCTGTTGCAGAGGTCAACCTTGATGAACAGGATGGAGCAGCAACTAAGCCACAGGCCCTGCCGGAAGGGACTGATCATGAAATGACAGGAACAGGTAAAAATGTTTGAAAAACTCACTGTTCTCTAATTATGTAATGTTTTATGACTAATTGACTTTATTTCTAGGGAAAAATATGTATAATAACTATACTGACAATAAAATTTTAAAGCTTTCCTTTTCTACCATATTTAACTTAAATAATCTGAACTTGTTAATGGTGACACTTAATGTTAGTAGACCAAGTAAAATGTGTTCTTAAATAAATACTTATTAATAAGTGAAGAAATGCTGTTGATACAAAGTGGAGCATGCTAGCTGAATATTAACTAATTTTTTGTCCCCTCCAGAGTATTCAGTTAAATTTTCCATGTGTAGGAGAAATGAGACTTAGGTCTTATGGTGCTTTTCCATACTTGCCTCCAGGCAGGAAAAAGCTAGATCACATGCCCAAATTCTGAAATGCCTAGGACCACGTAGACTTTACTAAAGGGTGTAAAGGTCTTTAAGACACTGCCTTTTAAAACATTTTTAACCCGGTGGAATCCTTATCTCCGAGTGAAATCTTATGTTGTACTCTCTATATAGATAAAAATGGTATTTTATTGGTATAAATATAAATGTTTACATTTGTAACATTTACTTCTACAGTTAGAGCAATAATGGTCTTTTGAAATCAGAAGTTATAGATATTTCTTATATTCTCATATCACCTTCAGACTTCCAATGTGTTTGTATATTTTGTTTTTGTTGTAAAATATAAAAATATTCTTGATTTACCACATAAATAGTTGCAAATGGGAACTTGTTAATCAGCTTGTTGGTCTTAGTTGACCAGTATTGTCAGTTAAACCAATGCAGACACTTGGAAAAAACAGCAATGGAAATGATAAATTACTCACCAACTCTAAACATCTGCTTGCATTTTATTTTTGTTTTTTATTTCTTTTTGCTTTGCTTTTTTACTGAAGTATAGTATGCCTATGGAAAAGTTCGTGTATCATAATTGTGCAAATTGATGAATTTGCAAATACTGAAGAACCCATGTAACCAGCAACCAGATCAAAAAACAAAACTCGACCCAAACCATGAAGTCCACTCAGATCTCTTATTTATGATCACTGCTGTTCCAGGAGTCACCACCACCATCCTGACTTGTTTCATCCACTTCCATATTAAAATATAAATATAAAAGTCAAAAAGTTAGAACAGAATTTTCCCATCAAGACGTGTTACTCACTTTCTGGTGGTTATCCAGCTGAGTGTTCCATCATGATGAAAGCGTGTGCCGGCACACGTTCATGTCTTACTGTTGCTTGTCTAAGTACACATCGCACATGTGCCGTGATAGTGGCGCCACTGGTTTTCAGTAAGCAGACGTGAATTCTTTTAAAAGACTCATGTGGAGCCACAGCTTTGCTCATCCGTGACACATTATAGGAAATTCATATATGTGCAGGATGGCCAGAGAAACTGTATTCTAAGATATGCCTGAAAACAAAGCAGCAGGCAAAAGTTAGCACTCTGATGAGCTTCAGAGTATTACACTTCCGTAAGTGGCACATTTGAGTGTGCAGATTAACTCCTATTGTGCTTTTATATTATAAGTTTGCAAGTTTATAAGTTTGTATTATTTAGTTATCTATTATAAGTTTTATAGCACGATTTAAGATGAAGTTTCAATCAAACATTTGTGGAACCCATAATTTTCTCTGAAACACTCTGATTTTATAAAATACAGTATGAAAAACCACTGCTGTAGTTTATAAGAAAAATTCCGAAATAAGAAAATATTGCTGAAAGTAAAAATTCTACTAAGATGATCCAAGCAGTTATATAAAGTTAGAGTTTTCTCGTGTTATTTCTTAAATGTTCTTGACTCTGAAATATTTTGATGAATCAGTTACTGTCAGATAGTAGAGTATGAACTGATTGTCATGTAGACTGTAATTTGTCTTCCCAGCCGTGCCCGTTATCAGCTGGGTGACACTGGACAGTTAATGCTCCTAAGCCTGTTTCCTCCTCTTTAAAACAAGACCTTGCGATGGTCACCTGAGGCAATGTCTAGTGCCTGGTACATTGAGATTCAACAAGCAATAGCAACTCTGTGGTTAATATTACATAGTACAATAGTAATAGTACGTAATTAACTCTCTGTTAACAGTCCAAGTTATAGTAAAGAAACTGAAGGGACACGGTATAAATGCTTATTGGCTGTGGGGTATTGTTTACCTAGAAATTCAAAAATACTCTTGAAAATCTTCAAATCAGCATCTGAACTTGGTGTAAGAACTGAAAAGATCAGTGGAGTGTTCTTGTTTTGTGTTACCATGTTTGTTCCAGTATTAAGCAGGCTCAGATTAGGTGATATGTTGTCAAAGATCTTTTTTAATAATATTATTTGTGAAATTCTTTGTGCTTTATTGTAGTAAAAAGATTGGTAACTATAACAAAGAGGTTTTCGTAACACCAGGCCAGATGTAGCCTTTTGCTTGTTTCCATTTGTCTCACAGGCAAGTACCCTTCTGAGCTGAGGCTGCATGACTGCAGCCGTCACAGGATGACAGTGTTGCTCCACAGCTAGACTCTTGCCTCTGCCAAGTAGGATCTGACACTTCTCAGCTTTCTAAAGTGGAAAAATTTAGGGAGCTTTTGACTATAGTAATATATAAAATAACTACATAGAGTACTCTTTTTAATATAAAAGCAGAGAAATCAGCCCTTTACTTTTCTTTCCATAAAATGCTTGCCAAGGGGCCAGCCCCATGGCATAGTGGTTAAGTTGAACGTGTTCTCCTTCAGTGGCCTGGGTTTGCAGGTTCAGATACTGGAGGCAGACCTATACCACTCATTGGCCATGCTGTGGCGGCAACCCATGTGTAAAATAGAGGAAGATTGGCACAGGTCTTAGCTCAGGGCTAACCTTCCTCAGCAAAAAAAAAGAAAAAAAAAATGCTTGGTAAAAGTTAACTTTTATGACCCTGGAATTTTAATGTCACTTGACTTAGTGACTCAAGTTAGGCGAAAAGTACCTTTCCCCTGCTCTGTTTTCTGAGCAGCCCCTAATACCTCTCTGTCCTCCATTTCTAATTTCTAACATTCAGGTCATTTGTTTTTCTGCATGTTTGCTCTGCTGTTGCTTTAAAGCCTGGCACCTTTGTTGTGACACCTCACACCTGGTAAATTAGGTATGCACATTCAGTACAGCTGTTTACCATTGGGGTCATTTCTTTATAACTCAGCAGATACTTAAGCATCCTGGTATTTCCACAGAGAAGAGAAAATGCCATGTGCCTTTTTCCTTCATAAGATTAATCCTTTTCCTCAGTCATGCATAAGTTAGAGGAGTGTTAGGTTTACCTTGTCAACGAAAATAATCCATAACCAATCTATACATGAAAATTTGGGAGAGTTTATTCTGAGCTGAAGTGTGAGGACCATGGTCCAGGGCCTTTCTTCCCAAAGGAAGAAAGGGCACCAAAGAAGTGAGGTGTACAGAGTGGTTATGTACCCCCAAACAGGACGTTTCACATAGGGTTGAAATGTCCCTTTTACAGTAGTCATGAGACTGCTCTATCAGCACAGCGATTGATGGAAACAGCAGGTAGGGGGTCTGCTATCCTGGCAGGTGTAGCAGGAAGCAAGTCTGTTGTCTCGAGCTGGGCGGTCACAGGCAAGCTCAGCAGTCAGTTTCTAGCCTAGGGAAAGATGCTTAATACTTAAGGAAATGCCAACATTGGGAGGGGGAGGGAAGTTGCACCTTCACCTCAAGGGCCTTTGTTCTTGCCATAGGGAATGTCTAAAGCAGATATACAATGCATGCTCAATGGCCTCGGTCAGGCCCTTTTGGAAAAACTAGGCCAGGCCGAATTAGGTTTACACCAAATGGCTTCCTCATATACTCCAATATATCCTATTGCTTGCCATTTCTATTTGTCAACCTTAACAGGCAAGATCTTTTTCTCCAAGTCCTGTTGGAAAATCTCTGCCTTATAACTGTAGTGATTCTAATGGTTAGTTAGAATCCTCCACTTTTTTTTTTAAGTATGCTTTTTTTGGTGAGGAAGATTGACCCTGAGCTAACATCTGCTGCCAATCTTCCTCTTTTTCTTTCCCTCCCCAAAGCCCCAGTACATAGTCGTATATCCTAGTTGTAGGTCATTCTAGTTCTTCTATGTGGGATGCTGCCACAGCATGGCTTGATGAGCAGTGTGTAGGTCCATACCTGGGATCCAAACTGACAAATCCTGGCCTGCCAAAGTGGAGTGTACAAACTTCACCACTAAGCCACGGGGCCGGCCTCTCCCCGACTTTTTCATTTTTAATTTATTTAAGCTAAGCTATTAGTTATTGGGCATGCTCCAAATAGCAGTGGTGACCTGAAGCATGAGATAGAAAGATATCCCATGTAAGGCGTTCTTACACAGTCTTATATGGGTCACTTGACTACCTCTTATCTTTAGAGTTGAGAATAGCCCCTTGGAATTGTACAACGTGCAGTTTATAGAGAGGGAGATGAGTGTGTATGTACCACTTTACTTTTAAGCATTAATTACTTAATCATGGATATCAAGAGAAGAAGAAACGTCACCCTATTTCTCTTTTTTTTCCACTCTTCTATGACTCCTTTATTCTTTAATTTTGAAAATTCCACTGTTAGTAATAAAGTTACAAAGTGAGTAAGAAAATACTCATAAAAATCTTAGATCATTGTTGTCTAAGTTTCTTTGAATTCTTTTTTCCGGGATTTATTTATCTGTTGGTGGCAGGAGGAGGAAATTAATGGAAAGGAAGAAGGAATAATGACATCAGGTTTTCTATTTTGGATGACTGGGTGCATAGTGATGCCATTAGTTAAAATAAAAATCTGGTAGATAGAACAAGTTTTGTTATAATAATATAATAATAAAAATGAATACAGTTGGGGATATGTTAGATGTGATTTACTTATAGAACAATCTAAATGTCTGTTAGAGAGTTTAATATTCAGAAAATAGATAAGGACAAAAGACATAGATTTGGGAGTCATGAGCATATGGGTAATACCTGGAGCTAAGGGTCTTGATGAAATTAGGCCAAAAAAATAAATAAGTGAGAGGTTTAAAAAAGAGGGCTAAAGATGGAGCCCTGAGGTGAACCATTTACCATGAGAGATGGGGAAGTAGCCGTTAGAATGGTGGGAAAAACAAGGAGGAGAAGGGATGCGGAAGAAATGGTTCCCAGCAAGAGGACAGTGTTAAGTGTCTCACAGTGTTGAAGAAAAGTGAAGACAGCTGGAGTTGGCCATTAGGAAATTGTTTTTGATTATAGCAGCTTTAGCAGGATGTGGGGACACATACTGGATTGCAAAGTTAGAGGAGTGACTTTCAGTTGAAGAAACGCAGGCTGCAAGATGCTTGGTGGCTCAGGTGAGCAGAGAGAGGGAGAGAGAGAGAGTGGTAGTGGTGAGGGAGAGACAGTCCTTGAAGTGGTTGTGTCAGTTTGGGAAATTTAGGAATAGTCTTATCCAATGCAGAGAGCTTAATCAGGGGTAGCGGGGAAAGAAGGCAATAACTAGTGGAGACAGATTTTACAGTTAGCACATCAGGACACATCTCAGCTTGCTGAAAAGAGTTATTGAGGCCTCCTCTGATTTCATGCTGGTAGGCTATAGCTATGGGTTACCTATGTTTGTATTTAACCCTATCTTTGTAATGTCCCTGTTGTCCTACAGCCTTGTCCACCATTCCTCACAGACTAAGGGGTGGTATTAGTGTTTTAGATTTCTCATGTGTTTGTATAATTATACTGGAGAGTACATTTATGTCAGCAGGTGTTTCTTATGGACAAAGCAATAGTGACATTGAAGCTCTACATCAGGCTTATCATCATATAGCTCATTCTTTGGGAGATGCAGATGAACAAAGAACTGAGAGAAATGCAGTAGAAAATAGCAAGAGCTCAGTGAAAGATCGTCCTCAAGAAAATGAAGAGTCCTCTAGAAACATCTCTACTACGGAATCTGGTAACAGCTTATTTACTTGAGACTCTCTCTGAACAGTGTTCATTTTAGTGGAATTTAAATACAATTTGCTGTAATGCTTGTTTCTCAATCTCTGAATTTTTTTAAAGAGTTTGTTCAAATGAAATCTGGGAATCATTGGTTTAACTATAAAGTTAGAGCTAAACATGGGATAAAATTTCACTTCCTCCTCCAGTATGCTTTGACCATATTAAGACATCACTTAAGGGGCCTGCCCAGTGGCGCAGTGGTTAAGTTTGCAAATGCCGCTTCTCGGCGGCCCGGGGTCTGCCAGTTCGGATCCTGGGTGCGGACATGGCACTGCTTGGCAAAAAGCCATGCTGTGGTAGGCATCCCACGTATAAAGTAGAGGAAGATGGGCACGGATGTTAGCTCAGGGCCAGTCTTCCTCAGCAAAAAGAGGAGGATTGGCAGTAGTTAACTCAGGGCTAATCTTCCTCAAAAAAAAAAAACCAAAAATAACAAAAAAAAGGCATCACTTAAGTGTTTTCATATTTTTTACTCTTTTCCATGTACACCTATTGAAGTTACTTTTTAAATAGAGAACAGCATTTTGGGATCAACTAAATACATAATTAGCAAATGTGTGTGTCTGTGTGTGTGTCTGTGAATACACACATACACATATATGAGATGTATCTATACAGCTAATATATAGATATATATTTCAAATATAAATATCACAGGAGGTTTTCTTGGTAAGCAAGTGTTTAGTGGGAATCCGGGTTTATTGTATATGCCATTTTGTTACCTATGTCAATCAGAGAAAACCTAATTTTGATTGTGTTAGACGTTAAGTTAAACAATTTACCTAAGGTTTTTGGTGACTATTTTAACTTTTTTCCCCTCTTAGATCTGCCCACCGTGGAAGAACTGATGAAACCTATCAGAATCGATTCCTTTCGGGTCAGTGGTTTTGATTTACAGCCTGTCAGGTATGAGGTTTTGGAATGGGTTGTGTGGGTTGTTTGTTTATTCTTTTTGTCACTGGAAACTTGTAGACTCGTGTGTTCTACGTAATCCTTCCTGGTGAAGGATTAGTGGGTAGCTTGTATGAGTCTGCCTGTGAGTCACTGCTCTCCTCTTTTGATATTAGCGCTTACTCAATTAGTTCATCAAAATTCTTTTAATGCTAAAAAAAAAATGGGTGTCATTAACAAGGTTGCTGTCATTAGGTAGTCTTAAAGCTTTTCAATGGAAAATACAATCCCCTCAGCTTTAAATAGCTTGGGGACAGTTGATTCCAATGGTGAGAGAGAACGTGAATTTTGTTCTATATGAGTCATGGATTTGCTTCTTTCTTAACCAGTTAGTTTTGCACTTAGTCACAGACTGGCCATCATCTCTCAGAGTGAGTTCTTTGGTCACAAGAGAAATGGGCTTTGTGAAAATAATCCAGCTCTAGTACATTTTAGTGGAAGCTTGTGGGGCCTCACTGTCATTCTCCAACACACGGAGTAGCACATCACAATAACCTTGTCATAAGACAACTTTGCATTTCTGTAGCATTTAGAGTCACATCCATTATCTCTTGTGATCCTCGTAACAAGTAGGACAGGCATCTTTATCCACATGGTTCAAGTGATGAATCTGAGGTGAACTCAATTTAGTGGGGGAGCTCTTACAAGAATCAGCTGATGATGATGATGAAGATAATGATAACAGCTAACATTTTATCACATGCTTACTGTAGGCCAGGTACTGTACAAAGTTCTTTTACATACACTATTTCATTCAATCTTATAGCAACTCCATGATGCATATTCCATTATTATCCCCATTTCATAGGTAAGAAAACTGAGCCTTAAAGAAGTTAAATAAATTGCCCAAGGTCGTATAGCTATAACCAGGGCACACAGGAAGTCCATGTGCTTATTAACCACTTACATGGTTAGATCTTTGATGTCCATGAAATATTTCTGTGAAAAGCCTATCATCCATTCGTGCATTCATTCATCCATTTATGTTTACAACAGACACATCTTGAGCCCCTTCTTGTACCACATCCTCATTGTGTAAATCCACTTCCAGTGATTCCTTGGCCTTCTTTCTGCATTTGTACTAGTTCAACAAAAATGATTCAGTGACGCTGACACTAAAACCCATCTACTTGAATGCTAAGTCTAGTATTCATCCACTGGTCTGTAGTGCTAGTTATTATTTTTAAAGAGCAGATTGTGTTCACTTGTCGTTACTGTTTGGGGCTATCTTAGTGTTACTGAAGAGGTCTTCTACTACATCTTGTGTCTTTGTTGGCATAGGTGGAACCATTTTAGTCATGAATTCTAAAATATAGATTTTTACATTTGTGTTTAAAAGCTGAAAATAAGTATACTTGCATTAAAGGCATAACAGTAATTATAGAAATATCAGTAGTCTAAACTAATACATATATCCAAAAACTCTTTAGTAAAGTGTTGGGTAAATGATCCTAGTTGGTGTAACAGATGATTCTTGAAATTTTCGTAGCTTAACGTCATCACAAATTTATTTCTTGCTCACATGATAATCCATGTGTGGCAGTGGGGGTGGGAGGGTCTCTGCTAACCAGTTGATAAGGAAAAAAAAGATGGTTTAACATACTTTCTCTTAACTGCCTCAACGCAGAAGTATTACATCGCTTCAGCTTACATTCTGTGGTAAGAACCAGCACGTGTAGCTAACGAGATCCAAGAGGGCTGGGAAGTGTGGTTGTCTGTGGGCCCAGGAAGAAAAATAAATGAGTTGGGTAGCATCTAGCCACTCTCTACCAGAATCTACCCTTCTAATAGCCGAATATCCATTTCATTCTTCTTCATACAAAGACCCACTCACCCCCTCCCCAAAGCAAACAGCGCAAAGTCCCGTTCAGGCCTGTATCCATCTGAAAGGCCGGGATTTCCAGATGAAGCGTGGTCCTCTCCATCAGCTTTGAATGTGGCTCCTCATTGTCTACCAATCAATGAATTAAAAAGACAAGTTATATGGTTCCTCACCGCCAGCAAGTATGTAATGGTGGAACTGCAACAAATACTCCCATTCAGAAAGGAGAAGTATAAGGAAAATACCACAATCAGTGATGCAAGTTTGAAATCCACTGCAAAGACCTTTTAAAGACTCCCCACCTTGCACCGAGGGATTTTCCTTAATTAGGCCATTATTCTGCTCTTAGGAAGGAACTGCCTTATAGATATATCGTTCCACATAGCTCCTGGTGCTACTTCTTAGAGGACTTGTCTTGTATTTTATCACCCTTGGCCAGAGCTGAAGTGGGTTTTTGGCGGGGGGGTATGCCCATCTTGGAGGATGTACTCCTTTCTCAGTCCACTTTCTGCCTTTAGGTGGTTTTAACACTCCCACTCACTGGCTTTTTTAAAAAAATATGTTGTAGTTTCTTTGGCATTATAGTTCCTTTAAAAAGTTTAGTAGGCTTCTGATCTATCTGGTTCGAGTCAGTCCCATGTGACAGTAACTACACTTAAAGTTCTTTGCTGAACACAGGCTTTAAATCTGCTTTATGCCTTTGCTTCCTTATTCCTCTGGGTTTTTTCTCTCAATTTAATTGCAGTTGTCTGGATAATCTAGAGAACAATAACCTTAAGTGTGACGATGACACTTTTAATATGATCTTTGCCAAGGGACTGACTCATTCTTTTCAACTGAAAACTCGCATGAAATCTTGCTTTTTCATAGCATTTTTTAATGCCAGATCTTAGTATTTGAGTCTACACACAGAGAGAGGACCCAAGAGGCCCTGACTTTCTAATTTCTCTCTCTTCCCTTTGATTTCTTCTTACAAACTGGCCCCTTCTATCTTGAGCTCATCTCTTTGTTATAATATCTTGTCAAAAGTAGCCAGTAGTAGCCAGCACTTAAAGACTCCCTGTCTCTCTGGCCATTTCTCTTAGTGCCCCAGACTCAGTAGGCATGTGGTCTGTCGATAAACTCTTGTGGGTGACAGTTTAGCAAATGTTTTGCCACCATAAAACATGGGTTGCCACCTCTCCAGTGTCTAGTTTCAGTTTCCTTGCCACCCGAAACCCAACCACTGAGCCAATGACACATGTGTTAGGTTCTTGTCACCATAGCACTCACATTCTACAGAACTAATTCACCCCATCTAAATGCAAGGTGACAAGGAAAGGTAGTTTAGCTGGTACACAGCAGGAGCAGGAAACGGTTTCAATGAGCATCTAACCAGGTTCTGCTACCATGAAGAAGGAAGGAACTATTATATATTCTGATGATTCCATCTACTTTAGAAGCTTCTAACAGTTACTGAGAAACCAGTCTACCTTATATGAAAATGGTAGCCTCTAAAACTTTCCTTTTGTTTTATAAATTACAAAATTAAATGACCTAATTGACCATGATTAAGTAGTTGGAAATAATGATATTCGTATTTCTGAAGCTCCCATAATATGCTGATGTTTAACCACATTTAGAACATTTCCTTAAGGGAGATTTCCCATATTTTTGAAATCTAATGCTTTGAAATGTTAGATTGCATTTAAGTGTTTAAAACCACAGAAATTATTTTATTTCAAAATTTTAATGATTTTTCTGTTTTACTTTAAAATTTTTCTTATACTGTGATGAAATTTTTGCTTTTTAATACTTATGTTCTATATCTCATTGTCATAAATTGTGATTACTTCTTTAGTTCTTTCTAGAAATGTATAAAATGTTTTTTTCTGCCTTAAATGCATGTTGACTTCATAAGATGTTATGGATAAGAGATATATTACAAAGGTTTATTTAGAAATTCGTATTTTATTTTTTCTTAGACAAATGTAATCTCAGTCTTGTTTGGCTTTCCTTTGAAGTAAGCCTCAGGGTGAGCCATGTAATCTCTTATATTAAATAAATAAATAAATAAATAAATAAAAGGTAAATAAATATATATATATATATAGTGTGTGTATATTTATGTTAAAATTTATATTTGAGGTGTCAGATAAGGTTTATTCTCTGTGTCCTGTTTTGTTTTATAGCTATAAGAAACTGGCTGATAGTAAAGACACTGAATTTGTAAGCCCTTTAACCCTTAAGATGAATCCAAATGTTATGTCTCAAGAGCCACGAAATGTAAACCAGTTTTTTGATAAAAATGAAGAGAATGTGGTTTTACAAAAGACAACAAATGAAGGTATAGAAAATAGCTGTCCAAGAGTAAATGCTACAGAAGAACAAGTAGATAAAATGTACCTTGATATTTTAAGGAAAAAACTGTCTGTTGGTCCTTCATTATTACCGCAGGATGACAAAATAAAGAAAGTAAGTGTTTATAATTTACGTTAATTTGACTTATTGATAAATGAAGTTATATAAAGTTATATAAGTACTGTTGATAAGCATGTACTTCTTAAGCTAGTGGGAATTTTGACATGCTAACCTCCACATAAATCCTGGGTATTTGTGACAAATATTTATTACAACACCCTGCAGTCCCCAAATTCAAAAATACCATTCTAGCATTAGCTTTCTTTTAGAAGGCATTCTTTACATTTTTCATTTTTTTAGTAAACATAGTCCAGAATTTGAGTAGTATAAGAAAATAAAGTTTATTCATCATTCTAGTGCTTTTTATTCAGTCTTTCTTGCAAAAATACGTAAGTTGACATTTTATATAAATGCTATTAGCAATTGTTGAGAAACTTATATTTTGCTGTTCCTTTTTCCTCTTTTCTTGATCTATTTTGATTCATAGTTTTTGTGATCCCAATCTTCAATTTTTATTTTACAATTTGGAATTATGTGCTTGCCATAAACCAGCTCCAATTATTTATGGAATAAGACAAGGTATCAATAAATTTTTATCTTGAGAAATCTGAAGGAGAAAAAAAGATTTTGTGTCCTTTCAAGTATGTTCTTCCCTTCTCCTCTCCATGTTCACTCTAGTAATTATGCATCTTGCTTTCTGGCAAGCGTTTTTTGTTTTATTTTGCTTTGTTTTATTCCCAACTTTGAAGATGTGCTTCAAAATACTAAAATGTAGATGAATTAGACTTGGAAAACTTTAATGTAGTGGTTTGCCGTCTACAAACTATGTTATTTAGTCATCACTCTGGTTTTGCCATAGCTGAAGTTCACTTAAGTTCTAAAGAGTGTGTACTTGTTCTGCACAGACTTTTAAATCTCATCTCAGTTCTGAAGAAGAAGGAGCTGTGCTTGGTAAACAGCTGCCATACAAGAAGGCCAGAAGTGCACCTCCTTTACTTAAAAGAAAACCCCAGAGTGGACTGTACGCTTCAGTCAGGAGCTCAGGCTACGGCAAATCCAGCTCACCGTTCAAGACACTTTCTACTCTGGAAAAGAAAACTTCAAAGGATATTATGAAAAGCAAAAACTTGAGATCCATTCCCTCCTCAAGTCAAGTGAGGAAAAAAGGTAATCATATACTCTTCCTAATGGAATTCTGGGCATATAGTGTCTTATTTTGCTTTTCTTGTTCTCTCCTTTCCCTGATTCCTCCTCTCCTTCTTTGAGCTTTCCTTATTCATAGAAAAAATTAATCTTAAGGTACTACATTCCATTTCTGAAAGATTCACCTTGCAGGAGGTTTTCCATCATTAGTTCTAGGCTTTCATGAGATTCGTAAAGTATAGGAAGTGAATATATGATAGGAGAGTCAAACCACTCCTCCTGTCGTTGGCTTTGTAATATCCGAAATGTTGACCAGAGAAGAGCTAGAAATTCAGAATGCAAGTGGAAGCCTACAAGTGAAGGTTGATGTAGAGATTATCTGGGTCCTCTTATTTTCATTGTAGCCTTGGAGAGGCAGGATGTTTTATGTATGACCTAATGTATATTGTTATATATCACACTGCCTCTGTTGGTGATTTCCTAATGTAGTCGTTTATATTAACAGTAGGAAAGTCATTTGTATCAACGTTAGAAGCCCATGAAGCTATTAGAAGAAATAGAAATGTTCAGGTCAGATCAACATTTCTGCTGCCTTGAGACTCCAGTGGGGAAGGGAGAGTAATGGAGCCAGAAGCATTTGTCCTCCCCTTTGTGATTACATTGAATGGGTGACCAATTTCACCATTTTTGGATGGTGATAGTTGTCAGAGGAGAACTACCTTCGTTGGAAAATTTGTTTCTAGTTTAAAGTGTCTTCCCTTGCCTTTCCCTACAACTTTCCAAGACCACTTTGACTCTGTTTGAAGTTCTTGAGGCATTACAGGCTCTCTCCTCCTGTCTCTGTGGGTGTGTTTGCTGCAGCAGCCTGTGCACATAGGCTGGAAAGGCTGGGGCTGATGTCTGGCAGAGTGGAGGAGGACAGCAGTAGGCTGCTTATTCTGGCGAGGCAGGAGTGGGAGTCTCCGGGGTTAATACAAGCATCCTTTCCTCCTATTCTTCACCTGGGAACTTCTAATCCCTTCCCCTAAGAAGTCTTTTGTGTTCTCTTATTTTCTCATTTTTCTGTGGAACATCTGCTTGTGATGTTATCTACTCATTGTTATTAATAATTAATTGCTTATTGGATCTAGTGCTTAATATTAAGAAAAAAACACTTGGAATGTTTCTCAACTTTGTAATTGTCAAGAGGAGTGAAAATTTTTCATTGATGTTGTAAGAGTATTCATTCTGTGCTTTTGGGAGCAGGAAAGTGAAATTTTGGTTTTTGGTGTTGTAGGGTTTTTTGCTGAGGAGGATTGCCCTCAGTTAACGTCTGTTGCCGATCCTCCTCTTTTTTTTTTCCTTTCTTCTCCCCAAAGCGCCCCAGCATAGTTGTATATTCTAGTTGTAGGTCCTTCTGGTTGTGCTATGTGGGACGCCACCTCCTCATGGCATGATGAGTGGTACCATGTCCATGCCCAGGATCTGAACTGGCAAGACCCTGGGCCGCCAAAGCAGAGCATGTGAACTTAACCACTTGGCCACAGGGCCAGCCCCAATCCTCCTCTTTTTTTGCTTGAGGAAGGTTAGCCCTGACCTAACATCTGTGCCAGTGTTCCTCTATTTTTTGGTATGTGGGACACCTCCACAGTGTGGCTGGTGAGCGGGGTAGGTCTGCACCCAGGGCCCGAACCTGTGAACCCAGGCCACTGGAGTGGAACGCATGGAACTTTAACCACTAAGCCACCAGGCCAGGCCCTGAAATTTTGTTTTTAATATTACTTATTATGTTTATTTTAGATAAATTAATCCCCAACATTTTTGAAGTTTACTTTATCTGAATTCATTCATTTAACAAATATTTTTCGAGCACCTACCTTGGTCCAGGCACTAGAGGCCCTTGGGATACATCAGTAAACAGAGTGGGCAAAGATACCTCCCCTCCCCCATCTTTGTGGAACTTTCATCGATGAGGAGAGGCAGTCATTGAACAACAAGCATAATAAGTAAATGATGTTATATGCTAAGGAAAAATAAAAAGTAGAGCAAGGGTGTCAGTGGTGGAGTGCGGCAGGTCACAGTTTTAAATAGGACGGACAGAGTAGGCCTCACTGAGAAGGAGCCGCTTGAACAAAGACTTGTGGGAGGTAAGGGAATTGGCTCTGTGGATGTCTAGGGGAAGCATATCCTGGAAAGATGAAACAGCCAGTGCAAAAGTCCTAAAGTTGGGAAGAACACCTGGCATGTTCAGGGAACAGTGTAGAAGCCTGTGGGGCTAGAGCAGAGTGAGCAAAGTGGGTGGCAGGAGATGAGATCAGCGAGTCAAAAGGGCAGGCACATAGAGGTTTTTCTAGGGCATTTTAAAGACTTCTTAGGCTTTTACTCTGAGTGAAAAAGGCGAGCTGCTGGAAAGTTTTGAGATGGGAGTGACCTTACCTGGCTTATCCTTTAGACAATTTCTCTGGCTGCTATGTCATAGATCACAGACATATAAATATATACACATACCATAGGGGGCGTCAGAAGAAGCACAGAGACCAGATGGAAGGTGATTTTAGGGGTCCAGGCTAAAAGGGCTGGAACCAGGATGGTGGCGGTAGAGGTAATAAGAAGTGGTTGGATAAGGATGTATTTAGAGATAGAACCAAAAATCCAAAAGATTGGTTTTGGATTTGAAAGAGGAGTTGTGGATGAGTTTTTGGCTGAAACATCTGGAACAACGGAGTTACTCTCCAGCTGGAATGGGGAATGCTGTGATGGAGTAGATTTGCGTCAGGAGTTCAGTTGTTGAGGTGATAATTTTAAGATATCTGTTCTACATGCAAGTGGAGATGGCAAGGAGGCAGATCTAAAAGTGTGGCATTCGAGAAGGAGACATGGGTTGTAGAGAGCATTTGGGAGATCTTTTAAGCCATGAAACTGACAAGGATTATCAAGAGTGAGCATAGCTAGAGGAAGAAAGCAAACCAAGGCTCACCCCTGGGCATGCTAACCTTAAGAAGTCAGGGAGAAGAAGAGTAATCTGCAAAGAGGATGGAGTGAGGTTGGAGGAACCTGAGTAGTGGGGGCCTGAAAGTCAGGTGAAGAAAGGGTATAAAGGGGAATCCATCTGCTCTGTCAGTTGCTGCCGAGGGAGGAAGAAAGCTGAGGACTGACCACTGACCTTTGGGCTTAGCAAGGAGGAGGTCATCAGTAAATTGGACGTGCAGTTTCCATGGATACATGGCTGTAAAAGGCAAATTGAGTGGGAACAGGAAGAGTGGAATTGGATGCTTCAAGTTATAGACCATCCTGGGAAAAAGGGTGTAAAAGGCAGGGAAAAAATGGAGCAGTAGCTGGCATGAAAGTGGAGTCAAGAGAAGCCTTTTGTTTCACTTTGGTTTGTTTTTAATGGGAGAAATAATAGTATGAATAATAGTATGTTATGCTTTTTGGAACGATTTAGTAGACAGGAAAAAATTCACATTGGAAACAGGGCGAAGAATTGCTAGAGCAATGTCCTTGAGTAGAGGAGCTGTGATGGGGGCTAGTGTACATGGAAGGGTGGCTTTAGATAGGAACATGGACAGTTCATCTGTGGAAGCAGATAGGAACAGGGAGGATGTGGGTACAGATACTGGTATGTGGGTAGAGGTGGTGAGAGAATGGATAATTTCTTCTGACAGCTTCCGTTTTCTCTGAGAAATAAAACAGTGTCATTAGATGGCAGGGAGGATGGGGCGGGGTGTTGGAGGAGAGAAGAGAAGATGTGAAATAGCCATCCAGGAGGGTTAGACTGCCAGCAGAAGGAAGAGTCTACTTGAACTCAGTAATCGTGAATTTAAATTGAGACAAGGTAGTGTGTGTGTGTGTGTGTGTGTGTGTGTGTTTGTGTTTGTGTCTCTGTGTGTGCATGGCCATGTTGTGATGCATGATTGTAGGCATTGGGTGGTTGTATTGGATTCACTAAGGGGAGTATTTTTTGCCAAATGAGTACAGTAAACTGAGAGAAGAGCAAGAAGGGAGCTAATGATGCATGTGAAATTTACGTTGAGTAATTTAAGTTTCTTGAAGGAAGAAAGGAAATCAAGGGGTGTGGTACAGTAGGAAACAGGTAGGATCAACAGAGTCCCATTGGGGTCAAAAGATTGTTGGAATCCAGGTCGCAGAGGGTGTGAGGTGGGAGACAGGATTGATAGACAGTAAATGCCTAAGACTGTGTGCTCCTAGTAATAGAAGAAGACCTGGAGGTGCCAGTGGAGTGAGGAGCTGAGGCGGAGAGGAGTATTAGGAGCCAAAAGCCAGGGGCTTGAAAGGACCACCTCTGATTGTATTGAAATTACTAAGAAGGAAGACGGAATGTCACAGTGGGTAGAATAGAAATGAGAGTGATGTAGAGGTTGATAGATGAAGGCAACAATATTTTTATAAGTATTTTTCCCTATTTCAAAATTTTGTAGTATTTGTGACTACCAAAATAAAAATAAAACACATCACAAAAATTTATATTAAAGTATGATAAACTATGACTTTCTATATTTATACTGAGCTACTTTTTCTCATTAGGCTATCTATTAAGTATGATTTTTTATCTCAGTCTTTTTATTGAAAAATTGCCCAGAGAAATTTTAGTTTTATTCAGAAGAACCGTAATTCCTTTACCAAGGTTGGTGCTTGTCACAGGTTGGGTTCTCCGAGAAGTAGACTGAGATGGAGGTTAGTGTACGGAAAGTCTAAAGAATGCACTTGGGACCAACCTTGGTTAAGATGGAACAGAAGCCCAGCAGCTGGGGCTTACCCACATAAAAGGCTTCTCTTTTTCATGTAGCCAAGAGATCAGGGATCGGCAGTTCAGAGCTGGTGCAGCTGTGCAAGGAACCAGATCCCTTCTTTCCTGCTGCACAATTCTAAGCCTGTGACTTGTCTTCATCATCGTAAGATGGCTGCTTGACCTCCAGGCCCTGTCATGAGGAAAGGTGAAAGGTTAAAGGGCCATGCTGGTTAAATCCTCAGCATCTTAATCAGGAAAGTATACTTTCCTGGAAGCCCCAAGTAGGAGAATTTTGCTTTCATCTTATTGGCCAGAACTGATCTTGCAGCCCCCCCAATTTGCATGGAATCCAGGAGCTGAGTATTTTTAACTGAGCACATTGCTGCCTGGGACAGAATTAGGTTTCTGGTTTTGTTTTTTTGTTGTTTTTTTTTTTTTTGAGGAAGATTAGCCCTGAACTAAGATCTACCGCCAATCCTCCTCTTTTTGCTGAGGAAGGCTGGCCTTGAGCTAACATCCATGCCCATCTTCCTCTATTTTATATGTGGGACGCTTACCACAGCGTGGCTTTTGCCAAGCAGTGCCATGCCCGCACCCAGAATCCGAACCGGCGAATCCCGGGCCTCCGAAGCTGAATGTGGGAACTTAACTGCTGTGCCACCTGGCCGGCCCCTAGGAGGAAGAGGAGATTGACAGTCAGCAGTACCTGCCACGTGGTGGTTTTCCTTTTCTTTGACTATATTTTCTGTTTTTATTTTTAGACTAATAATTTTATTGTCATGAAAGGGATAGTTACTCATTATTTAAATTCAGAAATACAGAAAAGTAAAAAGAAGAAAACAGTAATTTAGACAGAAACAACTGACGTCATGCTGCGTGAGCATCGTTCCAGGCCTCTCACTCTGTGGGTACTTAAGCAGAGAGAAGGAAGTGTGGATGAGTAGATGGAAGGGAGAAGAACGTGCCTCTTTCCCATTTTTGCTTCTTTTTACTTGTTCAGGATACATTTATTCTATTTTCTCTGCAACTGCAGTCCCCTTAGCGTTTGAGGAGTGAATGCTCTACACCAGTCCCTAAGCCACAGCTGCTTCATTCTGAAATTGTTTTGATTGGTTTCTTATTTGACTGAATTTTCTTTCAAGAAGGGCTCATGGATTCCAAACTCTGCACTCTTTTCATGTTTGAATTTTATATCCAGGTAAATTTTGTACCATGTGTAAAGGGAAAAGATACTGTCCATGTACCTTTATTGAAAATAATCACTTAGAGAAATCAAAATTAAGAACTCGGGAAGGGAGAATTCTGCCATAAAGCCCTGGCTGCCCGCAACTGGAACAGGAGCCGCCTGCCGCTCTTGGCTGCCATGTCCTAGGGAGAATCAGTGTCAGCCGAGCATACCCCATTCGTCAGCCACGTAGTGGCCCTCCAGTGATTGGAAAGGATTGATGTCTGCTCTTCCAGCGACTCAAGTGATTTCTTTATGAATGTTGTAAGAAATTTCTCCAGAAAACCTTCTACATCAAACAATTAAACATGGTTACTACTCTATAAGGAAAACCTCATGCCTGGAAAAAAGATTGAAAGGAAGCCTTTGGGTGAGGTACTGTTGATAACTTGTTTCTTCTTTTGACTTTTCTGTATTTTCCAAATCTTTAATAACCATGTATTTCACTTTCAGTGAGAAAGTAGATTTTACATTTAAAAAGTTAGCATCTTGAAGAAATTACATTGAAAATAGAAATTTCAAATTCTCCCTGTACCTCTAAGGCCATCAGATAAACGTTTACTCAGTATTCAGCTCAGAACCTGTAAACATTTGAATATAGGTCTCATGATATCTTCTAGGTATTTCCCTTAAATGTTTTTTTATTATTAACTGAATAATTTATTGGCCTTAGAATTATTTCTACTGGTTGTGGATTTACAAGCTACCTTAAAAACTGAAAATTTGACCAGAATATACAGTTATCACATTTTTTTCTAATTTCATATATATTATCGGGATATTATAGCAGTTAATTTTATACTTTTTAAATCAAACTCAGACTAGCTGTTATAAAATTTTCCTGCAATTTGTATGGTTCCACTGAATACTATAATATCTTGATATACACTACTTATAAAAAGTGTGCTTTGAAAGCACGCTTAATCTGAATTAAAATGCTTCATAAAGTTATCAGCTGCTCTTTGGTTCATCATTTAGATATTCTTACTTGTTATTGCTGTGACCATTTAAAAGAATAATTTATTTAAAAGTAGTCAAGCCCATGGGCCTGCCTGGTGGCTTAGTGGTTGAGTTTGTGCACTCTGCTTCGGTGGCCTGGAGTTCGCCACTTCAGATGCTGGATGCAGACCTACGCAGCGCTTATCGAGGCAGGCATCCCACATGTGAAAGAGAGGAAGATGGGCACAATGTTAACTCAGCCAATCTTCCTGGAAAAAAAAAAAAAGATGGAGTAAAGCCTGAAATTATCCTAATCCACATTCTCCTCCCATTCCCTTAGCTCCATTCATCATTAGACATGCATCTTGGGTCAGTCTGTCTTCCGTGTCAAACTGAGGGGAATGTTGATTATAGTTAGCAGCTCTGAGTGCAGAGAAGCTGCTGTGTTACTGTTAGACATCAGCCTTTATCTTAGTGTTCCCATTGTATTCATACTTAGTGTTACAGAATTGCTGAATACACATTCAACTTTCTTTGCATTTTTATCCATTGTTTACAATATTTAGAAATCTTATCTGAAACAAAACTCATCAAGTCTTCAGCTTTGGGTAAACCAGATCCCAAAACTGGAAGCTGCCTGGCTACTCCTGAGAAACCTGAAGATCCCACAGAAACTGATTCCTGTGTTCAGTTTCACAATGTAAGTATTGAATTTCAAAACAATATTCATAATGTTTTTATGTTCTAAAAGCATATTAAAACTAAATTGTACATAATGAAATATAGTATATGAAATGTATCTTGCTTCAAGAGTGATAGCTTAATCACTCTTATTGAACACTTATTTTCGAATATAGTAGAACATTATTAACCATGTCATTTTTATTCTTTCTGGGTTTTTTTAACCACCTGTGTTCGAATCATTTATGTAAATCTGCTGTAATGAAGTAATGCTTTTCCTTAAAAGGGTTCTTCAGGATGTCATGGTGGGAACAAGGAGATAGAATTAATTATGTTTAAAAGAGTTGAGGAAGCAGAGGAAAAGTGGAGGGGTGCACAAGCCCTAATTGAGCAAATTAAAGTCACGTTCTCCGAAAAAGAGAGAGAGTTGGAAGATAAGATGGAAGAACTAAAGAGACAACAAGAAAAGGAACTCTTCAAACTGAGTCAAGACAATTATATTCTTCAAGCCAAGGTACTAGACACACTGTCCTGTTTTTCCTTTTGTTGATTGAAAAAGAACTTGTACTCCCTGCTAAATGCATTGTTATCCTTCTTCCCTGGAGCTGTTTGGCTTGATGTATTTGCTCTATAAAACCTGAATGTGGTTCCCGGAGTGCCTCCTTAACGAAGACCCTAAGTCAAACTCCCTGGGGGAAAATAGCAGAATTTAAATTGGCTCATTTTGAGAGCTTTCTACTGTTAGCAGTCCCCTTTTTAAAACAATTCCCTTAGTTCACAGTGACCTTCAAAGAAGACAGAGTTTCAGAAGGAACTCCTATAGAAGGCCTGGATTCGGAGAGTGATACTGTGTAGCATTTCCGAGTCACTTCCATCACCAGAACCATCAGTGTAGAGCATCAGGAATGATTGAGCCGTAGCAGTGTTATGTTCATTCTAGCGTGGTTACAAGATGGTTTTAGGTCTGTCCATTTTGAGTTTTCTATTGTTCTTCCTCCTTTCATCATTTCCTTCCCCAAATAAAACAATCTCTGCATCTTCTCAAAGTTAAATAGCTTTGAAGAAACAAACAAAAAACAAAGGTGGTTACATTTTGGAGAAACAACTGATCCTGTCACTGAAGAAAAATTGAAGCAAATCCAAAAAGAAATACAAGAACAAGAGACACTTCTTCAAGGATATCAACAGGTAGGGTGATTCTTCAGCGCAGCCGAAGTTTGTTCTTGAGATCCTTTGATTGTAAAAGTAAGGCATGTTAAAATATTTCTGTGCTCATTTAACTGGTAATGGGAATTCTGGCAAATGTGAAGAAGTAATAATATGACTAGTCTGCACATTTCTCATGGCAGAATTAAATTGGCTAAGAGCATGGGTTCTGGATTCAAAGAATCTGGTTTTTGTGTTAGTTCCACCACCTGCTTTGTGACCTTGGGCGGATCATGTCTCTAATCCAGTTTCTGCATCTGTGAGATGAGGATGATGATAATAGTGTCTCACAAGATGGTTGTGGAAGTAAAATAAGACAGCGCAAACCAAGCTCTCAGCGCCTGGCGCTAGTAACCAGTTAATGAATGTTGCTTCGTATTATTTTTAATAGCCATGTGCCTTAGAAACTGTCTTCTTTCTCTTTAGTTTTCTATAATGCTATTCACTAGATAATATTGGCTAGTTTGGTGGTATATTCAGAAATATGAATCTGAAATCAATGGCCAGTGCCCTCGGAGTGAAAAAAATTTGAGTTAAATGAGAGAAAATCAGTGTGTCCTGCAGAAAGCAGACATTTGCAACGTGTGATAGAATCTTGCTGATGTTGACCTGACAGCCAGCCAGGACAGGATCAGTGACCTCCAGCAGGAGATTTCATCTTAGTGTCCTCCCTCACTCCCTTTTTTTCTCACTTCCCTCCCCTTTCCTCCTCTTCCATTACCTTGTCCTCTTTTTACAACCATCCCCTAAGCATTGAGCCTGCCAGTAACACATATTGTCATCCAGGGACGTCCAGAGAAAGCATTGCCACGTCAGTGATTATGGTGTCCACTACAAATGGAACAGCACTGATTTTGCAGGGCACACTGCCATAGAGTTGTAACACCCTTCCAAACCCTTCACCCACCATTCTCATCTGGCTGTATAGAGTGTGGGTTTTAAGGAACATTTCACAGACCCATAAGTATGCTAATAACTACCCCCTCCCACAAAAGTAACACAAAATTTATGTATTTATGTACATATTTATGTATTTCTCTGAGTTTCTTAGTTCTGCAGCTCTTTAAGCACAGACCATCTGCCAGGCACTAGGCCAGACACAGTGAGACGGTCCTTGGTTTTCATTAGATCCTCGAAGCTCCTTGGTTTTCATCAGTTTCTCAATTTTAAAGAGGTTAGTAAGCCACAGTACCTAAGCCCAGATTGGTACCTTCTCCCCCTGATCTCACTGTTTGAGTCACATTTAGCTCCAGCCTGACAGTGAAATGGGTCTGGTCTCTGCTCTGCCCTGTCTTACACTTTCACGAACACCCAGTCTCTAACTCCCTCCTCACAGAAGCTTTCAAAGACAAGCATAGATGTCCATTGTGGCTACGTCCAACTACCTCACCACGGGAAGCCAGGAAAAAAACAGAAAAAAGAGAGTGCAAACAGGCCTGCTGGGTCTTTCTGCCCCTGGTCCATGTACTCAGGATGTGGTTATTCCTGCAGCCACTCGCCAGCTTACTCCTGTGAAATGTGGTGCATTATTGTGACATTAGGTTCTTTGGCTTTGGGAGTTTTTTGCAACTCTTTTTTTGGTGAAGAAGATTATCTCTAAACTAACTTCTGTTGCCAGTCTCCCTGTTTTTTTGCTTGAGGAAGATTGGCCCTGAGCTAACATCTGTGCCAGTCTTCCTCTATTTTATGTGTGGGTCGTTGCCACAGCATGGCTTGATGAGTGGTGTAGGTTTGCGCCCGGGATCTGAACCCACTAACCCAGGCTGCCGAGGCAGAGTGCACCAACCTTAGCCACTACACCACCTGGCTAGCCCCACAACTGTTTTTTTCAAGTAAGCATTTTGAGCATTTTGAAAGGAATTGTTTTCATAGAAAGGTTTTCTTCTAAAAGAATATAAAGAGTTTGAAAAAGATTTTGCTTACTCAAAAACTGAAGCAATTTAAATTAAAAATGTTTTGGTGCTGGCCCAGTGGCGTGGTGGTTAAGTTTGTGCACTCTGCTTCCACAACCCAGGGTTTGCAGGCCTAGATCCCAGGCGCAAACCTATACACTGCTCATCAAGATGCTGTGGCAGCATCTCACATACAAAATAGAGGCAGACTGGCATAGATGTTAGCTCAGGGACAATCTTCCTCAAGCAAAAAGAGGAAGATTGACAATGGATGTTAGGTCAGGGACAATCTTTCTCACCAAAATTATTTATATTTAAAGGATGTATCTGTTGTGAACATACATATTTATGTTATCCAGGTACTAGTGACTTTTAACTAAAATGTAAATTTCTATTTATAAAAATAGGAAAATGAAAGATTGTATAATCAAGTGAAGCATCTCCAAGAACAAAACAAGAAAAATGAGGAGCGAATGTTCAAGGAAAACCAGAATTTATTCAGCGAGTTAGCTTCCTTAAAGTAAGTCTTTTTTAAATTCTTAAAATCAGATACACTTAGACTATTTCTAAGTATTTTATTGGTATATTAGTAATACATTTATTTTTACTTAGAAATGAAAAAATTTTTACACTGATTTATAGTTTTGTAACATATTTTTATTATTCAATGGGTTTTTCCTTTGGTGTTAGATGACTAGTACATACTTTAGTATTTCAACATTAATATTTGAGTTTGACATCAGTTTAGGAGGTTGAATAGATGATATTCCTCTTGATCAATCATTAAGCTTGAGATGCTTAACCATTTCCTAAGGAACCATATGATTAATAATACTAAAAGATATCGTACACTATCACTTAATGTCTTAGGTCAGGTTTGGTAGAGGTAGAGTGTGAGGTGGGAATCTTTGTAGAGGTGATTTCCTGGAGGATGATGCTCAGGAGAAGGGGGAGCAAGAGACACAAGATGGCAGCTGGGGGGAGGTAAGTAAGAAGAGGCCTCAGCTGGAAGTTGGCTTCCTTCTGCGCTCACCAGGATGCCTAGGAGAGCAGATTGCACCACAGAGTTGGTCTCTGGTTGAGGCAGCCTTTTGTTGTACCCCTAAGCCAGCCAGTCACTGGCTGAGGTGTCCCCAGGAGGCGGCTGGGGGCTGTCCTCTGGGGGCAGGGGCTGCTGTTTGGCTAAGGGCACTTCTCCAGAGGAGAGCTGGTGAGTTGTTAGCAAGCAGCACTCAGCGTGGCAGGCTGATGGAGCACCAGCACCTAGTTAGGAATTATTTTTTAGACTGTTTAAGATCTTTTGGGTGTTCCACATCCAGCTTAAAACATATTAAGTGAAAAAGCTGAACCCACAAACATGGGCAAGTTAGAGTACTATCTTCCTTTAGAAAATGACTACCAGCTGTGCATCCTTTAATATAAACACCTAATGACTCAGGACTGCTATCAGAAGAAGCCTCTTTGGCCATGAATGTCATGAATTAGTTACGTTTATTCAGATACCTTTCGTATTTCCTTGTTAGATAACGTAGGGTGTAAGAGGCAGGGCTGCTGCTAGCTCATACTGATCTTCGTGCAAAATAGAAACAGGCACACCTTATTGCAGACAAAACTAGAAGGTACACAGCTTGGCAAGCAAGGGCACTTTTGTGTAAATTAGGGGAAAAAATGCCTGTTCTCCCGATGAGTGTGACCCCAGGCCAATTGTGATAATCTGCACAGTTCTGATGCATGAAAACATTTACATCCGCTTTCTTTCCAGATGCCTCAATAAAGTATTTTAAAATATCACATCTTATATTGCCTGGCTTTTAAAAGAGAAGATCTACTCCAGGATCTCAAACTGAAGCTCTCAATGAACTTTCACAATGAAATAAGTGATTTGTTTAGTATATTAGGGGCAGATGATCTTATATGGATTCCTAAACTCCTTGTATAATGTCTCTGGAAAAACAGGAAAATTGATTCTAAAGTCCAAATAGTAGACTGTGTTTTCTTTAATTTGTCAGTTTCCGTCTGTATGATTGGCGATCTCTGTCTCAGAAAAGAGTCTAGAAAGACATGTAAAGGGATGCACAACACCACAGGGAAGTTGCAGCACATCTTTCTGGGACATTGATTTTTTCTATGAGAATTGGGAGAAAATATTTTTATATTACAAATAAGCCAATAATCTTAGGGTTTTAATTCTTTTAGATTAAACATAAGCATTTCCCTTGAAGTATGCTTCTTTAAGTATTTTAATATTTTAATCTTTAGATTAAATATACTTTCTCTTTTCAATGACTCACATAGTTCCAACATCCACTAGAGTTTTAATTTTTAAGAATTGAATATTTTGCAATGAAAGGAGTACTTGTAAAAAGAAAAAAAAATCTTTTTATTTTCAAAATAAATCAGAGAACAGATGCACAAAAGTCGTTTCCTGTCTCAAGGAGTTGACGATCCAGAGCCCAGTAGAAACCAGAATTTTACAGATCTGTTAGCGGAACTACGGGCGGCACAGGTAAGTTGCAGAGGGCTTTTAACTTTTAGCAATAATAAAGATTCCCATATGTAAAAAAATGTCTGTTTTTGTGATTTATGAATAAATAAGATCTATTTATAAATTTCATACCATTTAAAAATTAAGGAACATCTAAGATTAGCATTTAGCATACATGTGACCTTAATCTAGAGAAAATGACATAATACTGGTTTTAGGTGGCATCGTCTTTATAATCCAGCCTTTCATCAGGCATTGATCACATGGAGCCATGTCAGAGGCAGAACCTTATTAGGGCATGTATACCTTTTTTCAAACAAATTCCTCATTGGAAATGTACAGCTAAAAAAGGAAAATAATTTGAAGATGATTGTTCACCTTAAAAAGTTAGTTGACTTTTACCCAAAAGCCAATGGGTAAAATGTCTTAAGTGGAATGTGCACTTCAGGAGGCAAAGACTGTATCTACAGAATATTTATATCTCACATACCTACCACAAACGTGAAATGCAGTAGCTGCTCCATTTTTCATTATTTTTTCATTATTTTTCATTATTTTCATTATTTTTCTTGAATTGTTCTTGAATTATTTTTCTTGAATTGTATTATAAATAATATGGCCTAGAATTTTCTAAAGCAGTATTTATCAATTGGAGAAATTTTGGAATATTGGGCAGGTTAATTCTATTTTAAGCAGAACAATCCCATGTATTACATGATTTTTATCATCCCTGTGCTCAGGAACTGTGTGCTCAAAGCAGCCACCGTCATTGTAACAATCAAAACCGCTGCCACATTTCCACACATCCCTGCGGGAGAGCAGTTAATTCTTACACTCCCTCCCAATAAGAACCAGAGCACTAGGGCCAGCCCATTGGTGTCGTGGTTGAGTTCCTATGTTCTGCTTCAGCAGCCTGGGGTTCACGGGTTCAGATCCCGGCCACAGACCTACACACCACTCATCAAGCTATGCTGTGGTAGCGTCCCATGTATAAAATAGAGGAAGGTTGGCACAGATGTTAGCTCAGCAGCAATCTTCCTCAGGCAAAAAAGGATTGGCACAGATGTTAGCTCAGCAGCGGTCTTCCTCAAGCAAAAAGTGGGAGATTGGCAATGGATGTTAGTTCAGGGACAATCTTCCTCACCAAAAAAGAAAAGGAACCATAACACTAAACTAAAAAGCCCTTCCAATCTACAATCACGTGTTGCTTAATGACAGGGAAATGTTCTGAGAAATGTGTTGTGTTGTGTGAACATCATACTGTACTTACACAAACCTAGATGATACAGCCTACTCCATATCTTGGCTGTATGGCACTAATCTTATGGGACCACTGTCGTATATGTGGTCCATTGTTGACCAAAATGTCATTATGTAGCGTATGACTGTGTTTGAATGATTATGTAAATTAGAAAAATTCCAATTACATAGCACTTTTTAATAAGAAATTTATTATATAGAGGTGGGTTACGTAGAAATCTAAGCATACCATAGTTTAATAACTGATGTTTAACAGGTTTTTGTAGTATATAAAAATGCAGCTTCAAATATGAACCCGTTAGGGAACTTTCTTCAGATACATATGTAAATGTGTGTACAGAATGTTTAAGTAGATAGGTAGGCAAAAAGATAGAAAGAAAGAATGGATGATTGCATGCCTATCTTATTAGTAGGCTTCAAAACTTAACAAGTTAAAAGAGAAATTAATATTGCTCATATTTTATGAAGGCTTAGAAAAGCGTGAAGGTTTCAAGCATAGCATTAGCTTCATTCAAAGGCTATTATTAGTGGCCTTTTAGAAGTGCTGTTTTGAACATATTTTGCTGACAAATAGGAAACTAAAATTGCCACTAAAAATACTGGAAAATGCTGAATAAAATATACTAAACATCTTATAAATGCATAACCAAGCTCTCAAGAAAGTGAGGGAGCTCTCTAGGGGCCGAAATGAAGAAGGATACAAACCTAGCAGGAAACCTCTGCTCCTAGGCCGCCAGCTCAGGAACCGTGGGGCTTGAGCTTTAAGCCCAGCGGAGATGACAGGACACCAGGCCTTCACAGGGCCGTGTCCTTCAATAAAACAGTGGACTAGGAAGGAATCCACCCACCTTATAGAGATATCAAGAGAGCTTTTCTGTCTTGATCTTTAGATAGGGAGGGGAGAATGTCTGTTCTGCCCAGGGCTCGTGCCTTACTGGTTGTTAATATATATGTCATCCTTCTGCTTCCACTGGTGTTTTAGTGTTTGAATTGATGCTACCTGCAAGGGTTGGTCATGCTCAAACAAAAAAATTCCATAAACTTGGTCCTGAGTCAATGATAACCTATAGTGTATCCAGAAGAAATAAATGCAAAACAGCTTTTAGAAGGATACACCTAAGGGGCTGGCCCCATGGCCAAGTGTTTAAAGTTTCATGTGCTCCGCTTCTGTGGCCTGGGATCGCGGGTTCGGATCCCAAGCATGGACCTACTCCACTTATCTGCCATGCCATGGAGGCATCCCATGTACGAAAAATAGAGGAGGATTGGCATGGGTGTTAGCTCAGGGCTAATCTTCCATAAGCGAAAAAAGAAGAGGATTAAGAACAGATGTTAGTTCAGGGAGAATCTTCCTCAACCAAAAAAAAAAGAGAGAAGTATACATTCTGAACCCAGCTCACACAGTATTCCTACAGATAAAATTCCACTGATGATATGCACACACTGCAAAATTACAAAACCCAGAGAAACAATCCACCATGAGCAGGTGTGGGACGGTTTAATAAACAGCAAGATTAGAACCCCTATAAAATTATTGAATAGACCATAAAATAAATTGACTTAAAATGATTATATAAAATAAATGAGAAAATATGAGGCGAGAACAAAACAGACTAGGCAAATTCAGAGAAAAATAAACAGAGCTCTGAAATAAAATATATTCCTGGAAATTAAAAACTAAGTAGAAAAGTTAAATAAATGATCAAACAAACACAGCCAAGAAAATAATTAATAAACCAGAAGATAGATATAAGGAACTTATAGTGAAACAGAAAAATAGAGAATGAAAAATATCAGATGTATGAGGTACTAAAGTATATATTTAAGTATTTTTAAAACATAATGGCTGAGAATGTTCTCAAAATGATAAAAAGAGATGAATTCTGAAGTTCAGGAAGCACAGTGGATCCTGCTGAGGATAAATAGGTAAAAATCTACATCTGTGCCCATCATGGTGAAACTACCAAAGGCAAGCCAAACCTTAAAAAAAAATTTTTTTAAACCCCAGTGTTAGTTTAAGATAATAGTAAAAATTCTTTGGGGATTTGTTTATTCGTGCAAATACTGAAAGATGGAATGCAGATATTCCATTATTTTCATTCATTTATGATATTCCGATTTTAAATAGTTTTAGAGTAAAAACTATTCATACTGGGATAAATCTGTAATATAATAATATCCATAATTGTGTCCAGTCTAATTTGTACCTTAAAAATTAATGTCAATTAGTGTAGCCTTAAAGTGGAGTTGGTTCTTTATAAGCTATGGATGGACACATAGTAAAAGTGAGGGTCCTGAGCCCTTTCCTCTTAGCATCCTGGCGGGGGAGGGGAATGAGGCTGATCACAGCTCATTCATTCAGTCAGCCTTTATCCAGCACCTGCTATATGCCAGGTACTCATCCTGGTGTTGGAAAAACAGTAGGTAAACAAGACAGGCGTGGACCTTGCATGGTAGGATGCATTCTAGTGGGGAAGACAGAAAATCAGTAAACTAATTAAATAATTACACACAGAGGTAAGTTCTTTAAAGAAAACAAAAATAGAGAATAATGGTAGGTGGGGCAGGGGCAAGGCAGCATTCATTGGAGGCACTCGCTGAGAAAGTGACGTCTGAGGTAAGACAGCTCAGCATGTAGAGGTCGAGCCTTCCAACCAGGGGAGAGTCAGGAATGGGCTTGTTACTTTCCAGAAGCAGAGGCCTCTGAGGCAGAAGTGGGTGAGTAAGGACAAGAGTAGTGGAGGATCCCGTCAGAGCGGCAGGCAGAGACCCTCTGAGTGTCTACACAGTGGCTCACAAGGAAGGGGAGTCCTTGCCAGCCAAAGCACTGTGCCCACAGATGGATGTGGGACACTCTGGCTTCATGAAGGTGGGAGGTCTCAGTCCCTGGACAGATGCAAGCATAGAGTGGACATCCATTTAAGCAGCAACTGCCTGACTGAACTCAGGATGTTTAAAGTTCCTTTGACTTCTAAAATCCTGGAATTCTGTGAAGTAGATGCTGCTAGAGAGCATTTCTAAATTGATTGAACTAATTAAGCAAAGGGTATGTGCAGGAGGATACCTGAGTGTTCAAAAACTTGAAGAAACTCAGTGCTCTCCTGAAAAGACATCTACAGAGGATTAAACAGGGAATGTTATAGTTCCATCTGTGACACAGCCGGAGACCAGGATTATACAGTGCTTTCAGAATGGATTTATTTTCTTTGTAAGACTGATTTAGATTGTAAGGTAGTGCGATACAGAATTTGTAAGAATTTTTATTTTGAAACTTAGCTATATCAAGTGTACTGCCATGAGTCGAAGAGTTTCTTCAGCAATTATGAGTTCAGTTCGACGTGCATTTAATGAGTACCTGCCACACGCTTGGTGCCGTAAAGCAAACAGGTAGTAAAAGTCAGTCTTGGTCCCCATAGAGCTTTCAGCCTAATAAAGAGAGGAGTTGTGTACACAAATCAGTGTCATATGAAACAAAGTAATAAATGCCATTCTAGAGGTGCAGTGGAGGTGTGTGGGAACGTAGAGGAGGGATTATCAGGAATAGCCTTATTTGAACTAAGCTTTGAAGGGTAAGTATGGTTTTATCAAGCAGAGGAATGGGTGTTATTGAGAGTAGTATAGAATGGAGGGCATATTGAGAATTCATTAGACGTTTTTTGGTGTGTCAAACATTTTTTCTGCAAACATGATACAAGGGTTAGCAAAATAAAGCCCTACTGTCAAGTAACTAGGTAGTATGTCATGTGGTGATGAGTGTTGTGAGGAGAGAATAAAGCAACATACCTGGGCCAGGATGGGGGTTGACATTTTAGAAAGAGTCATCAGGGAAGCCTTCCTGGGGCTTCATTTGAGCAGGAAAATGAAGTGAAGGAGCAGGCCTCCTGGCCCTCTGGGGGCAGAGTGCCGTGGGCAAAGGAAACAGTGCAAACACCTTGGGGTAGGAGATCTCGGTCCCTGTTCTCAGTGAACAGCCAGGAGGTCCCTGCACTGGAGTCAAGTGACAGGAGAGGATTTGTAGTAGATGCGGTCAGAGCCGTGGGCAAGCCTGGCTGTGTGATACTGAGGGTCATGGGAACGACTTTGGGTTTGCCCTGGGAGGGATGGGAGCCACCAGAGAATTTCCAACAGAGGAGTGATAGCAAACTGAGTCTTTTTTAAAACACTTCCTCCAGCTGCTGTGAGGACAACAGACTGTAGGTGCTGAAGGTGGAAGAGGCCGACTAGTTAGGAGGTCATTGCAGTAGTCCAGGAGAAGTTAGAACAGTAGACTAGAAGGTCTTTAAGGCTGTGCTGAGTTAGAGGATTAAAACTGCTTCTAGTAGGCTAGGGGGAGCTAGTAATAATTTGGGGCGAGGGGGAGTGATCAAATTAGAGCTAAAATTTAGGAAAAATGATTAGCAGTATTTATGATGGATGGGGTGAGAGAGACTATACCACAATTTATTGTGGTTAGAAATAATCTGCTTTTCTATTTCTATGAATATCAAGAAAGAAAAAAACAGTTTATTGGAAGACATCAAAAGGCTGAAGCAAGACAGACAAGCTCTTGAAGTAGACTTGGAAAAAATGAGGAAAGAGAGAGACCAAGCCAAGGATCAGATTGCTTATGCCACAGGTAAGACACTGAGCTGAAACAGTGTACCTTCATACGTGTAACTGTTCTAATTGAATTTGAGTAATGCCAATTGGAGAGTATAATCAAAATGCTGTTCCTTGAAGTACATTCTAATTTTAGAAACTTTTTGTAATTATTAATAGATATGTGCATTGGATTGGTTTTAGCAGGAAGAATTGCACGATCAAGAAAATCAAGGATTACTTTGAATTCGTGGCAGTCTGTGTTTAATTGTTTCCATGGCTGTCATCCCAGAGAGACTGTGACCTCCCTGAGGACATGGTCTGTCTTTCTACCCTGAGTCTGAAATGTCAGCTCTCAGGTATTTACGCCAAATGAACAAGTAACAATGCACTATGTTTGTCAAAACATGAGGATAAATATGGCCTTCCCCACCAGGGAGAACAAAGGAAAGTAAGAATGCAGAGAGGCTTAATAGTAAGAAATTACAAATAAATCTGAGATGGGGTGCTAAATCAGGGTTTCAGGGAGGAGTGGCGTTGAGCTGGGTCCTGGCAGGTGGTAAGATGCAGGAGTGAAGGAATGAGGGAGGCTGCTGAGGTGTGTTTCGTGAGCATATTTCTGAGTGCGTCTATGGATTGGAGCTCAAGCTGGCAGAACACAGGGCTGGAAGGGTAGCTCAGAGGAGCACTTGTTTGCCAACGTCAGCATCTTTCCTCTGACATAGTATGATCTTCAGTGTAAGATATGTACAATAAAATCCACTTGCCTGTTTGTAAGAAAATTACTTTCCTCATCTGTAACACAGAATAATAATAGTAGTACCCCTCGTATAAGTTTATGTTAAATAAAATCATGCATAGTAAGCACTCTTTTAATGTTTAAAGTAGCCATTGCTACTTTTTAATAGAATTATAGAAATTCTTCATTTTTATCTCTTCAATCCAACATTTATTTTCCCATGCAAACGACTTTACTTACTTTTATATTGAAAGTCAGTGAGAAAACAATTGATTTATCAAAAATTTCTACATAGCCCACTTTGCTACAAGTTTGAGGATTTGGACTGTGAACACAATCTTCATCTCTGTTTAATAATAGATTAAACTAGACACTACCTTGCATACATGAGCTGTTTTTGCCTCTTGTGTTTTCATAATGCTCTCATTAGATAGACATTGGTTTTCATTTAAAATCTTTTAATTGAGTTTATTTTCATATTTTGAAAAATTACAATTAAGTTATTGAGTTACTTTGTCTTATAGGTGAAAAATTATATGAAATAAAAATTTTACAAGAAACACATAAACAAGAAATCAGTCGTCTGCAAAAAAGATTACAGTGGTATGCTGAAAATCAGGAACTTCTGGATAAAGATGCAATTCGGCTTAAAGAAGCAAATGAAGAAATTGAGAAGCTCAAACTTGAGGTAATAAGTCCTTTCAGAATGTATTCTGTAGATGGACCATATTGTCTTCAACCATCAGTTCTTCTTAACCTTTTAAGTGTCATTGAATCAATACTCTAAACACTTAATTAAAATAACTGTTTTGGATTTGGTTTGCTTTTAGATGTAGTCTGTTGTCAGTTAGACTGAGAATAAATCCAGGCTCCTTGTCACCTGTCAGGTCCCCGTGTGGTCTGAACCCTGCCAGCCTCTCTGTGCCACACCCCCAGGAGTCCCTCTCCGCCAGGCACACCAGGCGTCCTCTGATTCTTGACGTGCTGAGCTTATTCCATCTGTTGCCTTAGCCTAGATTGCTTTGGCCTTGGCTTCCCATGTCTCACTCGTTAAGTCTCAGCTCAAGTTTCTACTCCTCAGAGAGATGTCTCCTGACCTTCTTTCCTAACGTAGCTACCAGTCCCACTCCCTCTGACTCTTTCTTCCCATTCCTTCACTCTGTTTTATTTTCTTCATAGCACCTGTCACTCTCTGAAGTTATTTACTTATTGATTTGCTTTATTAGCTTATCAGCTGTCTTCTGCTAGAGCTTAAGCACCAGGAGAGCCGGGACATGGCTGGTCTTGTTCGCCATCATGTGGCCAGCACAGTGCCATATCTGGGAATTCATAAATGAATGAATGCACCACCACTGTGCTTCCCTCCTGGGGTTTCTCTGGTATGCTTTAAATATGCTTTTTAACATGTTCTTCTCTTATTGATAGGTTGAGAAACTGAAAGCTGAATCTGGAAGTCCATCTGTTCAGCAGAAGATACATTTAAAAGATAGAGCAGCTGATGCCAAAAAAATTCAGGATCTAGAGCGACAAGTATGTGTTCAGGGTAAATTTTCCTTAAGGTATTTTATATATAGTACAGTTTTGTTTTCTCTTGTTTCAGGAGTTCCTACAAAATGTAGTCAACCTGGAAATTCTTTTTTTTGTTCATTTATCTTATTATGGAACTGCCCCTACTTTAAAAATACTTGATACACAGTATTTAAAGTAACCTTAATAAAAGTAGTAAACAGCATCATTGTATATAATCTACAGCTTTATGCATAAAGAATTTTTAGACTAATGTGCTTCATTAGATGGTAGACTGATTGGTGAAAGGTTATTCTGCATCCCAGCTCTATTAGACATCTTGGAAGAAGGAAGCAGAATGTTGAAACTCTGAGTGTGGAGTTAGGATTCCTTCTCCCACAGAAAGATACGTGAGAGAGGAGTACAGATCGAGATCCCTGAGTTGGCAGCATATTCGTAGTGCTTGGGAAGTATCACAAAATACCCTGGAAACGAAACATTCAGCCTCCTAAAGAGCTGGCCATAATTTTGAGCTCTTGCTCTCTGGTTTAGGCTTAGAAATGTTCATTTCATGGTCAGTGTGGCTGGGAGACCTCTCAAAAATCATGTAGTGATGCTTATTAGGATAAAGATTTTCATTTAAGTAGTTGTTTTGTGGGGTGGAATGTTAATTAACTTTTTCCTTCTGTATTTAAGACTTTCTGTAATTTAGAATTTGTATTCATAACTAGATAAATTAAGAATTTCCAGCCCTATTCATAAGGGAGCATGATTCTGTAGTCAAGTCATGACGCTTGAACATAGAGCTATTATTCTATCACAAACCCAAAGCTGTGAGGTCATCACTGGGCTGAATATTATCTAAGTTTTATGGGTAGAAGGAAAACTAAGCAAAAAATTAACTTTGCTACTTTTACAGGACCTGTTGCTATATTAAAAGGTATGATTTGGTAGTTTGGTTCAGAGGCCAGGAAAGGAACAGGACAGAGGTTATTCAGAGAGCTAGAAATACCCTGAAATAACTGTAGTCCAGGATTGCTTGGCTTTTCTTCAGCGCTTAAGATTTAGATTAGCCAACATAGAAGCCAGCCAGAATGGTGAGAGAGAGCAAAGGAACTGCTTCTCCGCTACATGACTTAGAGAAGCAACGTAGAGCTGAATCTATGAGTGAAAAACAAAGCATGCTTCAGAAGCAAAGGTCACTTGAAATAGGTGATGAGTATTGAGCAGAAATAGAACGTTTTATAAAAGTAACTTCCCTCTTTGATTAACACTTTAATTAAAAATTTATTGGTTTATCATCTAAGATTGTCTTTGTAAAATATTACTCATTAGTAGCAGTTTGTATAGTTTGCTGCATGTACATTTCAGATTGTATTAATTTTGTTCCCATGAATATTTCCGTCCTAATGATTTCAAACCTTAATATGTAGTTTATAATCAAGGTATATAATAATATATTAAGAATCATTTTGGAGCCATATTCTGAAATAGAGGAGTTATACAGTAAAACATCTCCTTTTCTAAATAGCACATAAGTAAAAATGGGGCTAATTAGATGTATGTTGTAATGAAAATTTCAGATTATGTGTGATTGTTCATGCTTTTATTTAGTGGAATATTCCACAGTTTAATTTCCAGTGAGAATTTTTTTAAAAATTTACTTTGTATGACAGCCACACTGGTATCAGAGACCAAAGAATAATATTAAAAAACAAAATTAAAGAAGAATAAATAAAATCTAATTTTCCTCCAAAAATGTAACATAACAGGGTATCAAAATGAGATTGAAAATATTTCTTAAAATTTTAAATGAATGCATTAATTGTAGATGTTAAAACAAATTCATTTTAAAAAATCTAGATCTTCTGTTTTAATAGATGTGGTATATATGTGTAAGTATATACCTTTACATGCTTACATCTAATTCAAATAATTAGATTTTTAATACCAAAGGAAGCAAAGCTTTGAAAATTTTGGAGATGAAAGAAATGATTAATATTTGTATCTGGACGTTTCCCAGTTTATGGTGCTTCTGTCAATGCACAAGCAGTCTTCATGAGTGGAAATACTTGCTGTTAAACTTTGCAAATCATGTGACCCTTAAATTCCTCATGTGAGCAGTGTTCAGTCTGTAAAAACAGGACTGTGAGCATGCTCAGAGGCTAGTAAACTGTTCAGCAAAGAATTTAGTGTTTTAATGTATGTTTTTCGAAGGTATCTTAACCATAATACCTTTAACAAAAGCAGGTATATACACATATGTATATAGAACATGAATCTCTCATTTCTGTGAACTCTGGTGCCATTCTTTATTACAGAAAGAACACATAATATGTTACTTTTTTATAGACTAAATGCCATCTAATCCTCCTTGCTTCCTCATTGAAAGAAGTCATTTTACAGTAGATTCCACTTCACTTCACTTGGAGGGGGCTGGGGTAGGGTGGAGATTGTTGCAGGCAGGGGCCAGTGCTTAGGAAGCTGTATGTTTATTGTGAAAAGTTCACACATTCATGTGCATATAAGTAATTTGTCAGTCAGTAGATAATATTAGTACTATCATCTGAGGGGGTCTGTGGAAAAAAGGGAAGGGAAAGAGCTTTGTCCTCAAAAAGATTGGCTATTGCCAAGATCCATTTCAAATGAATGTAAGAGGATTTCTGTAAATTAACCAGTACTGAATTAGACATTATATATAGGGTTTTCTTTTTGTTTTTGGGGGGTTTTTTTGCTGAGGAAAATTCACCCTGAGCTAACTTCCATTGCCACTCCTCCTCTTTTTTTTCTTTTTTCCCTTTGGGGAGGATCAACCCTAAGCTAACATCTGTGCTGGTCTTCCTCTATTCTGTATGTGGGACACCTCCACAGCATGGCTAGTGAGTGGAGTAGGTCCATGCCCAGGATCCAGACCTGCAAACCTGGGCTGTCAAAGCAGAGTGCACGGAACTTTAACCACTTAGCCTTGGGGCCAGGCTCGTATATAGGATTTTTTAATCAGATAATCTAGGGATATAAAATTTGAAATCAATTTGTGCTTCTGTGCATTTGATTCAGTCTTCAGATGTGATATAAACATCTCTTTGAAATCTACACATAACTTATGTAACATAATCTAAGTTGATACATTAAGCTGCTTAATTTTAATCTATTTCTGACCTTACATATATACAAAAATATTTTAATAGGTTAAGGAAATGGAGGGAATTTTAAAGAGAAGATATCCCAATTCTTTACCTGCTTTAATATTGGCTGCATCAGCAGCTACTGATACAGTGGATAGAAATACAGTGGAATTTATGGAAAAAAGGATAAAAAAGCTAGAAGCTGATCTGGAGGGCAAAGATGAAGAAGCAAAGAAAAGCCTTCGTACCATGGAACAGCAGTTTCAGAAAATGAAGGTAAGTGCCGGGTAGCCGTGGAGACGAGGCTCAGAGATGGACCCTGGGGCTGGGGGCTGCTTAGATCTCATTTTAACAAATCGCTCTAAACATCCTTTCCCACCAGTGTCAACAGATGCAAAGGAAACCTCGATCAGTCCTATTTTTTTGTCCTCCTTCAGCAGTGTCTTACTTCAGACATGGAATAATCAAGCACAGGATAATCTTTACATAAGTCCTTCTCAGTGATACTAGAATCTGTGGAAATTAAGTCATAAAAGGCAGTGTAAAACATCTCCGATAGATGTTCAATATGAAATTTTTAAAAAATTACCAGGGTTGAAAATATTTTTCTGAAATTTACCTAGACAAGGGAGAGGGAATGAGACAGAAGAATATGTTTTTTGGGATAGAGCAGGGGCCAGGGCAGCATTTGCTGAAAATGTCTTATTTTCCAAGTTTTCTGATCCTTCATCAGGAATGAATCAGAAAGTACAAGTGTCACTATGATGAAGTATGAAACAGGACGTGATTTAAAAACTTATTGAGCACATGGTTCCTGCAGTAATTCATGCTCCATGCTTTCACAGACATTGTTCTTCATCCTGCATAATCCTTCCAGTCACCTGTGAGAAGTAGATGTTTTTACCCTCTTTTACGGATGAGGGAACTGACATATTCACAATTTAGCTGTATTGCCCAAGGTTCTGCCGCTGGTGAGCAACAGCAGGAGGCCTCAGACCCTATGCCACTGCTTCTAGGAAGCAGAGCTCATTCCTCACAGAGTACTATCCTGAGAGAAGCAACAAATGATAGAATATTAGATTCCAGAAATAGTAAAAGTTTGAAAACCTAGAAATACATTGTCCTGCTAGTTAAGGTCATATAGCGGAGTTTGGGTTTCTTTACTCCACCCACTTTTTTTGAATCTCTCAGCCCCCTACCTAGTTCACTTTCTTCTCTTACTATCCTAAATTCCAAGGTGTAGTCCTCCTTTAACCACCCAGTTTTCAGCCACCCTTAACTTGCTCGCCCTCTTCCCCAGTTACCCATGTGCTTCTCCACTCCTCCACTCACTCAGCTTTGTGCTTCTGAAGGAAATTGCACAGTGTGAGAGTAGGGCCACCATAGGTGTGCGGATGTCCAGTCTCATGAATTCCTTCAGTGCTGCTTAACAAGCCTGTCGCACATGGCTGATCAGTTCTTTCTTCCATTCCCCTAAGCGTCAACTCCAGACCTTCCATCAGGTTCATCTTGCCCCCACCCCTGACCCACTCTACTTTTAGCAGACTCGCCGCCTGCGTATGGGAGACTGGAGCATAATGGAAAACACACAGGCTTTGGAGTCAGCCCAAGCTTGAGACTGGGCCCATTTTCACCATTATAGCTTCATGACTTTGCTCCAGTTACTTAACCTCTCTGAGCTCAGTGTCCTCATGTGTCAGAGAGAGGTGGTGATAACTGACTGACTGCCAGTTATGCCGTTTTTACTCCTAAGTTTCTTTCAATTCCTCTGTTCCTTTTCATCACCATGTGGCTCTACTACCATCATTCATAAGAAATTTAGAATAGCTTGGATTACTATCATAACCTCCTGACTAGTCTACACATGTTCACTTCACCCCATCCTCTAATCAGGTCCTGACACTAAAGTCAGAAATGTATTTTCATACTTCTGTGTCTTATACACACACACGCCTTTGCTTATACTCCTCAATAACTTCCTGTTCCTCTTAGGATAAATATACAGCCTGTAAATCCATGGATGGCCAGGCCCCTCATTTCTCTCCAGTGTCTTCTCACACCATGCTTCCTCTGTGCAGTCATACTGACCTTTTTCTCTGAATTGCCATGTGTCCTACAGTCACAAAAATTTCTGTACTCTGTTGCTGCTGTTGGTGTGCTCTGCCCTCCTCCTTCGCAGTTACGGTGCTCCTGCCCTTCAGCTGTCGGCCCAAGCACGGCTCCCCCAGTGAAGCCTTCCCTGGACTCCGTGTAGGCAGAGTCCCTCTATAGGCACTGGAGCCCCATGTGCCTCTCCTTCCTTGCACCCACCACATTTACAACCATTTTGATTGGATCATTAGTGATCTCTCTCCCCATCCAGCTTCTGGACTTCATGTTGGCTGGCACTGTTCTGCTCTCACTCAATGTTGTAGTCCATGATTCAGCAGGGTGCCTGGCACAGAGTAGATGCTCAATAAGTATTTTAATTACTTAATCCCCACTTCAAAGGATATCAGAAGCATTGAGTGGCAGAATTGTGTGGAGCCCTAGTACCATTCCTGAAGTGTAGCAAACACTCATTAAATGATTATAACAATTACAGTTATTATTAATATTTCACTGACCAAATAGTGGCATGAGTTCCAACCCCCTGCTCCATTTTTATATATCTATATCTACCCGTGGGTTTTCCTTTTTGCAATCTCAACCCCATCCCACTCCTGTCCCTGCTCACTTCCTCCCCTCATTTCTGATTGCCAGTACACACCAAGCTTTCACCTGCCTTCACATGTGCTCTTCCTACTTCTAGAATGTCCCTGCTTTCACTTATCCACAGTTTCACACTCATTCCTCAAGGCTGAAGTTAAATGGAACTTAAACGTGCTCCCTCTGTGCATCTTCCGCTGGACCTCCAGACACAATTGGGTGCCTTGCCCCCTCTGTACCACGTTCATAGGCCCATCACCGCAGTTACCTAGCACGTTGAAACTGTTGCCGTGTCGCTCTCTTCACCAGGCTGGGAACTGTTTAAAGGCGAGAACTGAGTTTCTTTTTCTCTGGAAACCAGCATACAGTTGTAACTCAATGAATATTCATTGACTGAATGAACAAACACTATCATCGGTCCCGCCCTCCAGAGTAAGCCATTCAGGTTATTTCGTTTACATACTAAAGGTCCAGTATATAAACCCCAAGCAGACTTACTTTCTCTGAGTTTTCTAAATTGGTGTTAGAAAGCTGAAAATGTGCTATTTCTTAAAGACTTCAGTACCCCCAGTTGCTTTCCCTATTTATCCTCCAAGAGTATATAGTTTGTTAATTTGCATAGAGAAGGGTACACAATAACTGCTTTGATTGTGAGGTTTAAAATTAAGTTTTAGGGTGTACAAAAACGTGTAATTGAACATTTATGGAGTAGTATATTCATTATGAATTATACAACATATGTTGAGAATATGTAATGTTATGCTCTTCAAAGATTAGGACTTCAATACATATGACTGACTCAAGGAACACAGAGTTGGAGGCATCAGAGTACGTAATGAGTACCTGAATGAAGAACTAGGTAGGACCTGGTAGCGTGCAGGGCTACGTTATTTCAGTAATGAAATGGTTAGCAGTGGTTTGGCATTACATGGATTCTTTTTCTCAGATTCAGTATGAACAGAGACTGGAGGAGCAGGAGCAGCTTCTTGCCTGCAAATTAAAGGAAGCACCCCAGAGCCAGCATGACAGCTCCTCCAGGGTTAAAGCGCTAGAGAAGGAACTCAGCGACCTTAAGGAAGCCCATCAACTCACTGTAAGAAACCTTGAAGCTGAAATAGATGTTCTCAAACATCGGAATGCTGAGTTAGAACTCAAAAATGACAAAGATGATCAAGATTTCCAGTCTCTAGAATTCCAGGTGGAACAGGCTCATGCGAAAGCTAAACTGGTGAGACTCAATGAGGAGCTGGCTGCCAAGGGGAGAGAAGTACAAGACCTGTCGAAGACTGTGGAGAGGCTGCAGAAGGAGAGAAAAATGATGCTGTCTAACCAGAACTCTAAGGGGAGAGAGGAAATAACTGCAAAAAGGGTGAAGAAAGATGTTTTGCACCCAGGTAAAAGAAATGCTGCCTCTTTCTCTGGAACCCAGGGTGGCAAGCTTTACCAACCACGTACTTTTACTGATTCCCGTATTTCAGAGGTTTTAGAAGAAAACTACAGATTGAAAAATGAACTGGAGAGATTAACTGTGGAGAGGAATGAGCTGAAGATGAAATCTGAAGTAGCCATGAACCAATTTGAAAATTCTATGAAAAGGTAAAACGTGAATTTGTAACTATATGGGGACATAAAAAGATAAAAATTTCAAACTTACAAAGTAGATTTCCTCTGGATAATTGGTTAGACCCTGAACTGAATTCATAACCACATTTTAAGAAATCGCATTACGTTGTGAAGCTTAGATGTGTTTCAGAGTAGGATCCTCTACCTGTTGGAAGCCCAGATCCCGATGAACCTGAATCTCCACGTCAACCCAAACCATCTCCTTGGGCTGACATCCTCTTTTTCTGAATAAATCTTCAAACTAATCATGTGATCACACCCATTCATGCTTTGAAGAACTGTTATACTCGTCATTTCTTTCTCAGAATCTCTGAGTGCTGTCTACTGTCTCTTTTGTCTGAGCCTCCTGACGGGCTTGTATCGTCGTCACCTGATCAACCCTAGTTCTGGTCCTCTCTCTGTCAGTACCAGTTTTCCACAAGAAGCCTCCTCTTCTCCTTCCCCCTCACTTCCTCTCGAATATGCCTCACCCTCCTCCCCACTCTTGAACCTGGCCTTTCAGTAATGACCTTTCCCAGACCAGTGGAGTTTTCTCTACCCTCACTTTCCCTGGCATCATGACTGTGCTGCCTTTCCTGAAGTGCTTCCTCCCTTACCCTCCGTGACTTGGCCCCTCTGACCGAACTCCTTTTCTGTTCCTTTTCACTGACCCCTCTTCATTTGCCCTCGAAAATCTGAAATTCTGCCAAAGTTGTTTTTAACTCTCTGTCTATTCTCTGTCCTTTCTCCATTGCTAAACTCATCCATTCTTATGGCTTCTATGAACCATAACTTCTAGATTTACTTTTTAAGGCTTGTTCTTAGATGTTAAGTCTGAGCTCAGGTGTTAAATCTACAACTATTTGTTGGATTGTTTCTCTTGGAATCAGTAGTATCTCAAATTTTATCTCTTTTTTACCCATTAACTAGCTCCCCTTCCCAACTTCCTCATCTCTGTCTATGATCATGTATTTTCAGTTGCCTGGCCCAGCTTTACCTCCTTTACTCCTTGCGTTCACAGTCTCTGGGTTGCTCCCTTATAGGTATTTCTTAGTTTGCTTCCTTCCTTAGTGTAGTGCAGCCTACCTGCTTTCCTAGACGTTGTTCCCAACCTGATGTCCCGATTGTAGTTTCTGCCTCCCCCAATCATCGTGCTTAAAAACATTAGTATTCTTTAATTCATCCTGTGTCTGAGTCACTCTGCCCTCCACTGACTCCCAACTTCCTCAAGTATCAAGACAAATTTCTCTACCTGGCCTCAGGTCCTCTCCCCGTTCTAATGCGAGTCAGTGGGCCTCACTTGAATTTCTTCACTGCCTTTTGCTCGTTCATATTTCGAGTCCTACCTCTTCCACAAAATATTCCCTAGAGCTTCCCAGGAAGTGGCCTGCTCCCGCCTCCACCTCCTGTGGAACTCATGCACCAAGAAAGCACTGATCATACGCCGCCTTAGAGCTCCTTGAGGATGGATGTGAGGTGCACTTCCATCCTTTTACACCCTGGTATAGGCGCAGAATGAGCATAGGAAGCACCTCGCAAACGCTTGGTGACTGATTGGCAGCCGCGTCTGATTGAGTCGTCATGGTAACCGTGTTGCTTCCAAGCTGAAACCGTGTTTCTTTAGTTCTGAATGTGATAGGAGCAGTGAAGTTATTGGGAGAGAATCACATTCTTTCCTAGAAATAATGTAAAATTTAAATTTTTCCTATAAATTTTCCTATATCTATTTATTATTTTTCAGTATCCTTACTCTGTTTCTCAGACAGCTCTGGGTCTGAGAAGTGAGGGGTAACCTTCCCTCGTCCCAGATTTAGGCTGTTTTCACAATACTTCACTTATATCATGGGTGCTTTCGATTTTATGCTTTTCCCAGGCCCCTAATCATGCTGTTTCCATGAAGAAATATTCATGTAGTCGAAGAAGCAACTGATGTATTTGTTTGTAGTTTGAGAATTGCCACATTAATAAGTATCAACAGTGATTTATTAAATATCTACTTTGAGTAAAATCCTGTCTTTTTAAATAATTTTTACAGTAAGAGGAAATATTTATCTGTAAGAAATGTATCAAGTCTCTAGTCATAACTTTACCTTTACTAAACTGCCTCTGAATGCATAAATTTTGTCACAGTGACAAATGAATAGTCTCTCACACTTGAGGGTCCAAATTAATTAGGTTCAGATTACCCTGTGTCCTAAGAATTATGTAAAGATCATTTTATGCTCACAACATGCAGTGAGGCCTGGAGTCCTATGCATGGCCCAAGACCTGGTGAATGTCGCCTAGACACAAAACATTGAGATTATAAAGGAAACAGCTGTGATTTCCCAAATCAGAACCTGGGCAGGACATCTGAGATTATCTTAAAGGGTAAAATGACAGGCCCTTGGCTTTGAATCCATCAGAACGTGTGGAACCTTTGGTTCCCTCAGAAAGTGCAGCCCCAGGCGAGGAGTCGAGTGGAAGGCCCAGACTTTGGGGTTCAACTGTACTGGGCTCTAACCCCAGCCCTGCAGCTTGTTGACCTGGGACCCTGGATACATCACTCTTTCCTAAATGCAAGTTTGCCTTATAAAATTCCGTACGTAATAGTGAGTTGGTCGTAAGAACTCAAGGCGATGACATATAGAGCGCCTCGCACAGTACACTGGATATTGGTGCCCCCTCTCCTTTCACTTAAGTTCCAGTCTGCTTACACTTTTTTTGTGCTAACTCTGAATTAGAGGTTGAAGAGTCACGTTTATGTGTGGTTTTCTCTCATTTTCCCTGTAGGGTCAAGGAAGACACCGCAGCACACGTCACGTCTCTGAAAGCAGCTCATCAGAGGGAAATAGAGAAGCTCCTTTGCCAAAATGCAGTAGAAAATTCCTCTTCCAAAGTAGCGGAACTAAATCGTAAAATAGCAACTCAAGAGGTAGATGACTTTAACAAACTTTCTTTGAGTTTAATGTGATTTTTTTGTTTTCAGGACTGTTAACAGAACATGAATTTGGAGATATTTTAACCTCACTTTCTGAGGTTGGTGTTAGAAATGGGGAATTATCGTTGGCTTGATTTTTTAATAGGAGAGGATACCATCAGCACATGTTTAACTATTGCGTTTGAAAGTTACAGCTCAAATTAGGTGTTTTTACAGTTTTCTCCCTGTGTTTCTCATATAGACCTTCCTCTAAGTAGGTTGTAATGCGTGGTTGAGGGGTGTGTCTAACATGACTGGGACCTTGTGCTTGAACTTGAATGTTGAACCATCCCTCTCCACCCCAAGTCCCAACTGACAAGTAATTATCCTAGTCATTCTTCTTGCCCTCTTTTCATTCATTAAACAAGTAGTGATTTAGGGTCTATAGACAGTCAGGCACTGGGGATAAAATAATGAACAGAGACAGACACAGCTCTAGCCATTACAAAGCACAGTCTTCTAAGAATTATGACCCAGTGTGCTGACAGCTCATCCGCCTTTCCCCAAATGTGTCTTCCTTCCTGGATAAGAGTGTGTGTGTGCTTGGAATATCTATGGATACCAGCTGTGGTGGCCCATCTTCTATGGTGTCCACAGGTTGAAAAATCAGCATTAAAATAGAACTTTTATCTGCAACTTACTTTCCAAATTGTGTATCCAAAATAAAGAAAAAGCAAATATGGCAAAATGTTAGTAGTCAGTAAATCAAGTCAAAGAATATACGAATGTTCATTGTGCTCTTCATCTTTTCTATGGGTTGTAATTTTTAAAAGCAAGCTGAGGGGACAGCCTAGTGGCCTAGTGGTTAAGTTTGCACCTTCTGCATCGGCAGCCCGGATTCACAGATTTGGATACTGGGTACAGACCTACACCACTCGTCAGCCATGCTGTAGCAGTGACCCACATATAACACAGATGTTAGCTCAGGGCGAGTCTTCCTCAGCAAAAAAAAAAAATGCAAGCTGAGGGTGAAAAACTTCAAGAAATAATTATGTCATCACTTTTCCCACCTGTAATTCTTTTTTTTTTATTTTTGAGGAAGATTAGCCCTGAGTAACCACTGCCAGTCCTCCTCTTTTTGCTGAGGAAGCCTGGCCCTGAGCTAACATCTGTGCCCATCTTCCTCTACTTTATATGTGGGACGCCTACCACAGCATGGCATGCCAAGCGGTGCCGTGTCCACACCTGGGATCTGAACCGGTGAACCCCAGGCCGCCGATAAGCAGAACGTGCGAACTTAACCACTGCGCCACCGGGCTGGCCCCTTCCCACCTATAATTCTTTAATAACATCTTAATTAAAACAAATCTCTCAATTGGGGAAAGTTTTACTATGGACTGGATATTAGATATTATGAAATTTTTGTAAATTTTCTTAGGTGTAAAATACAGTGATTTTGTGAGAAATGCCCCTATTATAAGGAGATCCATGTTGAAGTAATGGAGTATTTAAGTGTCAAGTGTAATGAGGTCTGTAATTTAATTTCAGATAGCAAAGGAACAAAGAACTAGGGGCCAGCCCAGTGGTGTAGTGGTTAGGTTCATGTCCTCTGCTTTGGCAGCCTGTGTGGTTCACAGGTTTGAATCCTGGGCATGAACCTAGCACCGCTCATCAAGCCACATTGTGGCAGCGTCCCACATAAAGTAGAGGAAGATTGGCACAGATTTTGGCTCAGCGACAATCTTCTTCAGGCAAAGAGAGGAAGAGTGGCAGTAGATGTTAGCTCAGGGCCAGTCTTCCTCACAAAGAAAAAAAAAAGAATCAAGATCAAGCTGGTAAAAAAAAAAAAACCGGAAACAAAGAACTTTAACTGTTTCAATACTTTAATGAAAAAGATTTAAAGTACTTTTTAAAAGTAACCATTCATATAGCCTTGCAGATAACCTCTCTGGCTTTCTTCCCCCAGAGAAGGGGGATGTCAGTGTACAATGTAAATATTATATCAAGTGATATTATAGTATGGAGCAGTCTGAAAGAGGTGGGAAGAGTGGTGTCATTATGCCACAGTACCATAAATATGTTATTTTCCTAGAGTTCTAAATGGAATATGGTAAAATTGTGAAATAAACGGAAGCCAGCATAGTCTGATTGTTAAAACAGTAAAAGTAAAGCATTAAAGATAAGAGATGTCAATTTTTTCTAAGTTTTCAGTTTCTTGGTGGTAGTATTTGTTCATGTATTTCAGTTTCTTTGTCTAAAAATATGACTCACATTTATTTCACAGATATTCTTGGGCTATTTAGTTAATGGCTCTTTAATAAAAACTATTCTGCTTAATCACTAAGTATAAAGATAATATTGACCACTTTCTTCAAAATGCTTAGACTTCGTAGATTAAAAGGTATTTTACTTTTATTACTTTATAGATTGAAAGGTACTTTTAATTTTAATACAAAGATATTTTGGGGGCCTCCAGAAGTAAAATACTATAAAGAGGCCAAGTGGTTATAGTCATTAGTTTGTAATATGTGTGGTATTTTATGTTAAATGTTGAAAGAAAATAATGAGCTTATCAATGATTTTAATTTATTCAGTGAATTTAATTCCTGTGGCAATTTACTTCTGTGTTAGAATTTGGTAATTTTAAAATATCAGGATCCTTTTTATTTTTTAGTACAAACAAAAGTCATTAGTTGGCTTTCTTTTTCAAATAATGTTCAAGGAAAAGCTTTAACTCAATACTTCTAACATTTTCCTAGGTACTTATAAAACATTTCCAAAATCAAGTTAATGAGCTGCAGGGTAAACAAGAGTCTCTTGTAGTTTCTCAAGTTCGAGAAGAAATCCTACAGAAAGAGGTAAGAAATAGCCAAAACGTTGGTTAACATAAGCTTTTCTGAGCCATTTCAATCATGTTCATATTTCTGTGTAAACTTTTTAACTTAAATGTGCAAACAGACAGAACTTGAACTTCTCACCAGAAAATATTCACAACCTGTTTATGGAAACTGTTCCTCAGATGAGGCTCAAATATCAAGTAATTGATATGTTTTATTTGTTGAGATTTTCTGGGCAGGGGAAAAATGGTGGGTTGGTTCTTTTGTTTGATTTTTTAGAAGGTAAAATTGGATGGTTAAGGCCATTTCTGCATTAAGTACTAAGACTTTTTAATTTGGTTAAGAAATAGGTAAACAACCATGACAGTGATGCTGATCACCAAGAACAATATCGTTATAAGAAACAGATCTTTCTGGAAACTCACCATTTTTATTACTCTAAATCCTTTTGATTCTAGAAAGTGTGGAAATACCAGAGAGGCTGTGTGTTCCATTCTTTGAAGCATGTACACCATTTTTTATTATTCATCATTTATTAAATCACACAAGCAAAACATAACTAATTGCGTTATGAAAAGATAAATGTAAAAACACTCAGAAAATTATGCGACTGTCAAATTGAAAAGATGTTGTTGTAGTGGTTGAAAGACTGTAGTTGAGCCTCGTGCGTTCATTTCAGTGTTTACGGTGTACATAGGCAGTAAGTCTACAGAGCCTCACGGACCTGAAGTAAAATCTTTAGGAAAAGCAATATAGTGTATGTTAATTTTGCAAGATAAAGGACAAAGTCAGTTTTAGTCAAGTTCCAGTGTTCTCAGTTTAAGAATAGCTAAAATATTTTGAATATAGAAAAGCTGCAACACATGATTTTTAAGCCTATTTATTGGAAAACTAAGTAAAGCCCTCCATCCCTTGAATAAAAGTGATGACAATCTGTCTTTTATTATGGAGTCTTTTTTTTTTTTGGAGGAAGATCAGCCCTGAGCTAACATCCGCTGCCAATCCTCCTCTTTTTGCTGAGGAATACTGGCTCTGAGCTAACATCCATGCCTATCTGCCTCTACTTTATACCTGGGATGCCTGCCACAGCATGGCTTGACAACCCATGCATAGGTCCACACCCAGGATCCGAACCGGCAAACCCCTGGCCGCCGGAGTAGAATGTGCGAACTTAACCACTGCACCACCGGGCCAGCCCCTGGAGTCTATTTTTAATGGCTGTTTTAACAGGGCTAATTTATTCCCACTACTGATACCCTTCCAAGGGCCCTGCCAGTTGTCCTGTGTGTTATAAGCATTTCCTTTTGGGCTGGTGGGAACATGAACCATTCCCAGCCCTCTTCGAGCTCCAGGAATTGTTCAGGCTGCTGTTTCCCTCGGCTTCGAAACTGCCTCCCAGCAACAAACCAGGCTTTCGTGGAGCTCCTCTTGTTTGGTTCCCTTCTCGTGAACCGCAGTGCTGCAGTGCTGTTAGCCGGTGGCGGCAAAGCTGTTTCTTAGACGGTCTGATTCCTGGTTGTATAAGATGGGAGGGTCAATCCCTGTCTCTTTTACTCTGTCATGGCCACGAATGAAAGCACGCTGGACATTTTACAACAGTGGTAAACTCTGTATTGTTTCGTGACGGCTTATTTGTTTTTAAAGTAATTTTATAGAGCCATACAAAGACTGAGTGACAATTTCGAATTTTTCAACATAGTTCAGCTCATTGGGAAGTGAACCGTCTCCCACCCAGCGTGTTAATGATGGAAACCGCAGAGGATTTTTCTGTCCTCTGCATTTTGCTCATGCCTTTGTTACCTAAAATGTTTTCAAACCACATCTCTTTAAAATTCTATCTGTGGCAATTCTAATGTGGCAATGAAAACCTTATCAAGCCTCTCGTGTGTCTTCATCCAGTTGATGCTGACTCAGGCATGTATTCCTCAAATCTTTTGTTTTTTTAATACTCTAATGAGAAAGTTAATCTTTCATGTTTTAGCACTCGTCACAGACTTTTTCTTATTTTTCCACTCCTAGTTGACACCGGCAGTATTCTGTTCATTTGTTTCCTTGTTCCCTGACATTAGAGAAAGGACTTGAATCTCTCCTCAGACTCCCTAGAGACGACTGAGAGGCCTGAGGCTGGTTTTATGTTCTGCAGTTGGTATATGCAGCTTACCAGTCCTAGACTCTTTTTCATCAATGGGATTTTATTTCATTGTGTTTTTTTAATCTGTACAATATTCTATAAAAATTTTAGAAATCATTCAAGAGTGTTCTCTAGTATGAGCCCAGGGATTATTGTGGCCACTTATAAAAAATATCAAAATTTCTATTGTTATTTATCTCAATTAATTCTACAGCTACCTGCTGTTATTTTATGAATGAATAGTGGAATGATCATGAGGTTAATGATAAAGTCTGGGTTTAAATTCTCCATTTGCCACTCTAAGGTTCACCGGCAGCTTCAAGGAAACATTTAGAGTCACACAGTGACCATAGGCACACTTGGTACTCTGGATCCAGGCCAGGAAACAGCATGACAGCGAGGCAGCAGGCATTTCTCATTAGTGCAGGTAATTCGCACAGCAGTCCACACAGCTGTCCAGGAGATAGCACAGGTGCAAGGCAGTAAGACTCAAACACCTGGCAGGTGGAGGAACCACCCAGGCTTAGATGCCCCACGCTCCACAAGAATCAGTGTCTCTTATAATAACACATGCATGGTGGTTCCCGCAAGGACATGCCCAGTACAAGGGTCACCACACTCGGGAGAGTCCAAACTTATCACTTCCCACCATGTACTTCAGTTCATGAAAAGTTGTCCAAGCCTGGATGATTCCACCAATCAGAGGGCATTGTTACCACAAGTACTGTGCCTGGTACACAGCTGACATCCATTTTTAGCAAGGGGAGAACAGCTAGAAAGTTAATTGAACCCAGTCAGTTTCTCATTTAGAAAGAAGAATTGTGTTTACCCTTTACCCACAGCTACTTGCTAGTCTTTTTAAACTCTCGTAGCCTCTGTTTTTTTAGCTGTTAAATGGAATAAGATCTTCCTAGCATTCTTCATTCATTAATTCGTTTAATAAATACTTAGTAAGTGTTGGTCACTATGATAGGCTTTTGGGATATAGTAATAAATAAAACACCTGAAGGTCTTGCCCTCAAGGAGCTGCCATTCTGGTGGGTGGGACAGGAAAACAATGAAATAATCAGATGTGTATAGACCCAAGTGTCCCCCAGCTAACTCCATTTGCACCAGAACTGAATCACATGCCCACCTCCAAACCAGTTATTGCCGGGGGAGCTGGACAGCAGTGTTGTAATGGACTTAAACCAATCAGAATTCACCTGAGTCTCATGAACACCTGAACCAGATTAGGGCCCTGCCAGCACAGGAATGACTCTTTAAAAGGCAATGCCCAGGCCTAGAGGTTGAGTTCGGCATGCTGTGCTTCAGCAGCCCGGGTTCAGTTCCTGGGCACAGACCTACACCACTCGCTGGCAACTATGACACACAGTGACCCACATACAAGATAGAGGAAGACTGGTACAGATGTCAGCTCAGGGCAAAGCTTCCTCAAGCAGAAAGAGGAAGATTGGCAACAGATGTTATCTCAGGGTCTTCCTCAGCAAAAAAAAGGCAACTCCCAGTATCTCCTTCAGTGCTAGATTCCATTAGAACCTAGGCCTCTGAATTAAGTGCTCACAACTACTAGCCATTCCTCCCTCCTCACATTTTAGTTATTGATGTTACAGTTTACATATCTTTCATATTGTATAAGTAATAACCAATTATCATAGTTATGTTTACTCATTTGGTTTTTAACTTTAAACTAGAGTTATAAGTGAATTACACCCCACAGTTACCATATTACAGAATCTAACTTTGACAGTGTATTTACCATTACCAGTAAGTTTTATGCCATCTTTGTATGTTTTTACAATGTTAATTACCATCCTTTTTTTCCCACTCAAAGAACTCCCTTTAGCATTTTTTGTAAGGCAGATCTTGTGGTGATGAACTCCCTTAGCTTTTGTTTGTCTGAGGAAGTCTTTATCTCTCCTTCATTTCTGTAGGACAGCTTTGCCGGGTAGAGAATTCTTAGTTGACACTTTTTTCTTTCAATATTTTGAATATATCATTTCATTCCCTCCTGGCCAGAAATATTTCTGTTGAGAAATCTGCCAGTGGTCTTATAGGGGTTTCCTTGTGTGTAATTTCTCTCTCTTCTCTTTCTGCTTTCAGAATTCTTTGTCTTTGACTTTTGACGAAGTAGAGTGTGTCTCACTGTGGCCCTTTTCAGCTTCAACCTATTTGAGGGGTCCTTTGGGCCTCATGGATCTGGATGTCCATTTCTCTCTCCAGGTTTGGGAAGTTTTAGCCAATATTGCTTTAAATGTACTTTCTGCCCCTCTCTTTTTCTCTTCTCCTTTTGGGATTACCATAATGTAGATGTTGTTTCTTTTGATTATGTCCCATAAGTCATATAGGTTTTCTTCACTCTTTTCATCCTTTTTTCTTTTTGCTCCACTGACTAGATAATTTCAAATGTTCTGTCTTCTAGATCATGGATTCTTCTGCATGGTTGAGTCTAACTTTGAAGTTCTCTATTGAATTCTTCAGTGCAGTCATTGTATTTTTTAGTTCAGATTTCTCATTGGTTTTTTTGGATGGTTTCTGTTTCTTTATTGAACTCATTTTATTCATTCATTGTTTTCCTAATTTCATTTAGTTGTCTTTATCTATGTTCTTATAGTTCACTAAACTTCTTCAAGAAGGTTATTCTGAATTCTTTGTCTGACAGTTCATAGATCTCCCTTTCTTTAGGGTAACTGACTGGAACTTTATTAGTTTTCTTTGGTGGTGTTGTGTTTACTAGATTTTCTGATTCTTGATTCCTTATGTTGGTATCTGCGTATTTGGTCTCCTCTTCCAGACTTTACAAGTTCGCTTCAGCGAAGACAGTTCTTCACTAGTCAGCTCACTTTGGGCTTCTGGATATGTCTGCGGGTAATGTCCTTGGGTCAGGGGGCTTTCTGTCAGGGTCTGTTTTTGATCAAGGCCACTGCCTGAGCTCTGAGGTGGGGGGAAGGGCTGTGTCGCTGGCTGAGAACAGTTGGGCAGGACTTCTGGCTCAGTTCCCTGCCCGAGCAAGGCTGTAGCATGGGCTCCGTGGTGGCCTATGTCCTCTGGTCAGGCCTGTTAGATGCTCGGGACTGAGTACTTACTTAGCAGTAGGTGGGCCTGTGAATTCACTTCCCTGCCTTAGCAGGCAGCAGGACAGGCCCCAAGGCCTGCACAGCTCATTGTTTGGGGACCCAAATCAGGCAAGACTATACCTGAATTCTCTGGCCAGACGGGGCTGCTGATTTTGCTCTGTAGACAGGGAGAGCCACAGTGCTCTCTGTTCAAGTGCCACTGTAAGCAGGACTGTAGGGTGAGCTCCACAGATTCCCGTGTGCTGTGGTAAGGTTCCCTGGTCAGACAGGCTGAAGGCTGTGTTCAGCAATGGGCAGGGCTACAAATGAGTTTCCCTCCACAGGTGTAGCAGGAGAACCAGCTCCAAGGCCACTAAGGCTCTTTGTTTGTGATCTTAGCTCAAGCTAACCAGTGTCCCAAAGTCCCCTGCTGGAAAGACCACTGACTTTGCTCTGCAGGCTGTCAGTTCTGCCTGCCAGACTCTCTGCTTTAGCATTGCTGGCCTACACAGCTTTCCAGACGTTCTGGTCAGGTGGGCATGGGAGCTTCACTCAGCAGTAGGTGGGGCTGTGACTCAGTTTCCCTTCCTGGACAGGGGCAGACCAGGCTCCAGGGCTGGAAAATCTCTTCGTTTGAGGACCCGAGTCAGGCAGGCTGTACCACCAGCTTGGTTCTGCAGATGAGCATCACCACTGGGTGGGATCTGCAGGTAGGAACTCAGTCCACCAAGATCCAACTGCTGGTTGTTGCAAGCCCCTCCCCGCTTCTGACAGTCAGATTCCCAGTAGTTGAACCCCACCGGCTCCCCTGCAGTCCCTGTGGGGCGAGACCAGAGTAGGGTCTCCCTGGAAGTGACCCACAATGCTAGGGGAGCTAGATGTCACTCTGGGCTCTCTTTACCCACTGGAGGAAGTGTAGGCTCAGGAGAGACCTCTCAGCAGGGTGCTGGGCCGGCCTGGGGGAGGGGCAGCGCGGGCAGCTGTAGCTGCTCCTCTCACCCTTCTAATGCAGTCTGCCTTGGTCTCTGTGGTGCAGGGGGTGCTCCAGCCTCACCCCCATATTCTAGGATTCTCTCAGTGGTGTCTTGTTCTTGAATAATTGGTGGTAGTTCTTCTTGCGAGGGGGACTGAAATCAGGAATAACCTATGTTGCCATCTTGGTGACATCACTCATCCAGTCAGTATATATCTTTATTAGCACTTTTATTATACCATTTTATAATAGAAGAGTCATAATAGTAATAATGATAGTTATCATTTATTAAGTGTTTATATGTCCTAGACACTGATTAGTATGAGGTTCTCACCATATTCTTTCCATTTTATAGATGAAGAAATTGATGCTAAGAAAAATGAAATAACTTGCCCGAGGTTACCAAGCAACATGTAGAAGTACCAGCATTAGAACCCGGGGTTTCTGACTGCAGGTCCCAGGCTCTTAATTACTAATTATTTTACCAATCCCCTATCATTGGACATTCAGGTTGTTTCCAGTTTCTTCTATGGTATTCAAGTAGCAGAATGCATTTTTGATCTTGCATCTTCACTTATGTATCCACTTACCCGCATAGGATAAACTCATTAAAATACAAGGATTTTTAAAAAATAGATATTCAACTTTAATCATACTCTTAAAAAGATGCTTTTAAATAGGTACAAATGAAGGGAAGTTTTCTCTACTCTTTGTCTAGAACCAATTTTATGAATCTATGTAATTTACAAATGAATGTTTCTTTAATCATCGCAAAGTGAATTCATAATGCACGAGTAATTGTTACACATCTACTCTTTGCCATGCACAACTCCATGTGCTGAGAATGCTGAGAGGAACAAGGCAGACAAAATCCCTCCTCTCGTGGAGCTTGTGTTTTATTTGGGGAATCAGACAATAAACAAATGTTAAGATTTGCTAAATAAAATTAGCTGAGACAACATCTGTAAAGTACTTAGCAGAGTGCTTAGCACGTGATAATGTCATGACTCCCTGCTGCTTGTCCTTCAAAACTCCATTCACACCGGGTGCCTCAGGTCAGGAATCCTGCAGCCACCTCCCCTTGAATTGGGTGCCGCTTGCCTTCACCTCCCTGCTCGCTGGGCATGCAGAGCACACCGTGTTAAGTCCTCATTCGCTGCCCCGGGACTTGCCAGCTCCGTCCCAGCAGTGGTACCTGTGGGTCACAGGACAGGACTGGCTGGAAGTGTTGTCTGATGACAAACTCACGTTTTTCTGTCATTAACAAGTTCACAGAAGTTGGAAGTGATGTTTGACCATTGCGTGTATGGCTCTGCCTCTGACAACTCTCTTAGTTCACTAATTATTGTTTTGTATATATGTGGTGTTGTGTTATTGGGGTTTTTGCTTTTTTTTTTTAAATAGTTTTTAGTAATCATTTTTTTGAGACATTAGATTTTGTGCCCAGCGCCTGTCGCCACAGCATGTTCTATAAGGCCCTCCCTGACCTTCCTGCAGGTCATACAGTTAAAGTCTGCACATTTCTTTGGTCACTGATGACATAACAGAGATGTTCCAAATTTAAAATATTTAGATTTCCTCTGATTTAATTTGCTTGTATTTTCACGTTTTTAAAACTAATTTAAGAGGAGTTGGGGTTTTTTTGTTTTTTAGTATTATCAGTGTTATTATTAGCTACTGGGTATTTCCATATAAAACATGAATGAATTTAATTTTATCTATTTTCATTTGCCTTTTTATTATTTGCCTTTTGATGTTAACAATTAGCAAATTATCATAATTATGTGGCATAAAGAAAATGCAAGAGTTGTTTCACCAAGCCCAATAATAAAGATCCCTGAAATCCCCTCCATCCCTTGTGCCGTAAAAATATTACCATTTTCTCTAAATGTATTATTTAATCCTAAAAGTAATCACCCTATTAACAAGTACTTTGTAGCAAAGCTGAACACACCAAAGAAAGTGTCCGACTTCATTTTGAGCACCATAACCAGCCTGGCATGTGTGGGAGGGAGAACGTGGTCCAGTCACGTGAAGCATTTTGGAATGTGCAGTTCAGTTCATGAGGCAGAGCTCGGATGACAACCCTTTACTTCCTGGACATAGGGAATGAAAGCTATTAATTATTCTAACAACTCAGTATACCTTTGTTGTTAACATGATGCCCCTTATCTAGAGAAATTTTATGCAAAGAAGATGTGAACATTCTTGCTTCTTAAGACTACCCACTAGGGCTGGCCCGGTGACTGAGTGGTTAAGTTTGTGAGCTCCACTTCAGTGGCCACGGTTTCACCGGTTCGGATCCTGAGCACAGACATGGCACCACTCATCAGGCCATGCTGAGGTGGTGTCTCACATGCCACAACTAGAACGACCCACAACTAAAATATACAACTATGTACTGGGGGGGCTTTGGGGAGGAAAAGAAGAAGAAGGAAAAAAAAGATTGGCAACAGATGTTAGCTCAGATGCCCATCTTAAAAAAAAAAACTACCCCTATTAAAAATGAATTATTCCCTCATGATCATAGTTTTTCATTTACTTCATTACTCAATTTTAGATCACAAAACTCTTGGAAGAATTGAGAGAAGCCAAACAAAACCATACACCAGAGATGAAACATTTTATGGGCTTAGAAAAGAAAATTAGACAGATGGAAATGAGACATGAGCAAAGGGAGCAGGAACTTCAACAGGTAAAGTAGTAAATCACATTTACATATTTGTATATTTCTTCACTTTTAAATTCCTCCAGTTTGCTATGGTTTTGTCATCCCTAGCAAAACTTACTTCTTAAAGTGTTTCCATTGTATTTTGATCTTTTTAGAAATAAATGTATAGCTTTTAAGAGAAAATGAGACGTGAAGATTGAAGCCTTATATCTGGAGAAATAGAAAAACAGCTTGTATCATGTTCTTAATTATTGATAGGTGCCTAAGAAGTTAGGCATTTTACTCTGGGAACAACCTTCTGTATTTCAGTCATTTCAACAAATGTTTATAAGAAATAGATTTATATTAAAATGTGATCATTTAAAATAGTATGTGTCTTGCATTAGTACCATCATGATTACTAAACTTAATCACAAACAGGTAAATTAATAGAAATTAAAAATGGCAGAAGTAAGGGCATGGTGTGTTTCTGGTCAGTTGCTGGTGCTGATATTTAGCTTTGCTTGAATGGCGTATTAGTCAGCTTGGACTGCCACAACAAAAGTGTCCTAGACGGGCTGGGCTAGAGAGCAGAAAGTAACTTCTCACAGTTCTGGAAGCTAGAGGTCCAAGACCAAGGTACCAGCTGATTCAGTTTCTGGTGCGAGCTCTCTTACTGGTTTGCAGACGGCCTTCCCGTGGTGTATGTGCTGCAGGGGGAGGGAGGGAGGGTAGAGAGAAAGAGGGCCCTGTGAGGCCTCTTCTTATAAGGGTGACTATCTACTCCGATTGGAGCCCAACCCTTATGACCTCGTTGGCCTACATTAGTTCCTTATTCCAAATACAGCCACCTCATGGGTTAGGGCTTCAGCATGTGAATGGGGGCATGGGGATACACACAGTCTGAAATAGTTACATTCATATATTCTTTGAAAAAAATACGACATACATGGAAAGCATTATAGTTGACCCAGTGCCAGAGATACCCTTGCTCTCTTTAGTCATATCAAGATTCTAGCTCTTTATCATCATAGGAACCAAGAAATGTGAAAGGGAAGACAGAGAGATGAATTAGTTGATTTCTCATTCTTTCTCTTAGACTTTTATTTGTGGACTTCTCTTCAAAACACATGTATACCAAGAAACCATCAGCCATAGTAGAATTAAGGCATCCTACTGTATCACCATTTCACCACAGCCTACCCATATGTGCCATCTTATAATCCCTGTTCTAAAGCATGTTTGTAAGTTGTTGATAAATATGTCTAACATTAGCTTCCTTGTTATAGGCACATACTATATTACAGTCTTATGACAAATAATTTATAGTCTTCTTATAAACAAATGTGGTTAATAGGTTATGTATGTATATTTGTTGAAAACTTCTATAATATTTCAATATGATTTATAAAATTTGACTTTTATTTGCTTAGGCAAAACTGTAGTAGGACATTTAGGACAGCCTCAATTTGTAGAGGTGATAGGTTTCAGTTTTATGTACAGTATGGAAAAATGCTCAGGATGTCATCAAGATGGTGACATAGGTCATTCCCCACTCCAGTCCCCCTCACAAAAAGACCAACTCGCAACTATCCATAGACACGACACAATTATGAAAATCCCAGAACAAAGGGGTGAGGCTGAAGCACCTCCTTGGACAACAGAGACTGAAAAGGACTGCATTAGAAGGGTAAGAAGGACCACCATACCGATGGCATCGCTCCTCGCCCAGGCTGCAGCAGCACCACACCGAGAGGCTCCCTGAGGCCTACAGTTTCCCTGGTGGGAAAAGAGCCCCACATGGACATCCAGTTACCCTACCATGTGGGTCACTTCCCAGAAGGCCCACTTGGGTCTTGCCTCATGGGGATTTCAAGGGGAATCTGCGGGGCTTGACCACTCGAGATCAGATTGTGACAGAGAAGAGGGACAGGACTTACAGCAGTCAGATGTTGGCACACCCGTTTCCTCCTTGAAGCATTGCCCAAGTAGAGATACCAGCCAGTGGCTGTGCCCATCTGCAGAACCAAGACAGTGGCCCTGTCCGGCCAGGGAACTCGGTGCACAGTTCTGCCTGCCTCAGGACCCCAACAACGAACTGGCCTTGGAGCCTGTTTTGCCACCCTGCTTGGCCAGGGAAACTAATTTATAGCCCCGTCTACTGCTGAAAACCAGGAAACCTAACCAGGGTACACGAGAAGCTGTGCAGCCCATTGTACAGCCCCATTTACAGGAGCACTCGAGCAGAAACCCCAGCCGCCAGCTACGCCTGTCTGCGGAGTTAAGCTACTGGCTTAGTGGCCCCATCTTGCCAGGGAACTTGGTCCCCCGTTCTGCCTGATTCAAGTTCCAAGACAAAGAGCTATGCTGGCTTTGGGACCTGTTCTGCTGCCCTGCCAGGGAAAGGAAGCTAATTCATAACCCCATCGACTGCTGAGTATAGTACCCAGTCCAACCCGACTAGAACGCCTGACCAGAGAATCCAGGCAACTGCGGAGTCCATCTCATAGCTGCAGTTGGGCAGGGAGCCCAGCCACTAGTCTTGTCCAACCGTTCCCAGCCAGCAGGCGCCCCCACGGACGTCAGAGCTCAGGCAGCGGCCTCACCCAAAAAGGAGACTCCGATAGAAAGTCCCACCCCGCCAAGGACACTACCAGCTGACCTGTCCAGAACACAGGCTGAGCTGACTGGCAGAGGACTGTCTGCCAGAGCAAGCCTGTCAAGTCTGGAAGCGGAGCCCGCTTACTCAGACACACGTCACCAACATAAAATTCCGGATCCTGAACACTGAGGTGCACGAGAGAAAGCTCCATGTGGTGTGCAGTTCATTGCTGACGTGTTGTGCATTCACACTGTCTTGGTTGCATCTCAAGTACTGTTCTTAAGAGGAACAGCATTTTGGGGATGTTTGGACTCATACCAAGGGATTAGAAATTGTGATGCTTTAAGTAGTACTATTTTTTTTTATTTACAGGTTTAAAAAAGACTGTACAGGTCCCTGACCCCCATCAGAATTACAAGCTAAATGTCCCACGTCTTACCCTCTTCACCTGCAAGCCTGTTTATTGACACACTGAGCTGTTCCGTGAGGCTGCACTCTGTCTCCCTCCCCCCGACATACGGGCGCCAGTTTACCATGGTCAGCATTGCCCCGCTTTAGCCCTTTGAGATTGTCAAATGTTCTTCACCCCCACTATGAACTGTAACAGTGAAATGGAATTCTTTTATTTGCAGATAATACAGCAAACACGCCAAGTAGTAGAAAATGAGCAAAACAAAGAAATTGAGAAATGGAAAAGACTCGCCCAGTTGAAGAATCGCGAGCTGGACAAGTTCCGCACAGAATTAGACTCCATATTAGATGTTCTCCGAGAGCTGCACCGGCAGGGGGTGGTCGTGCCCGTTGCTCTTGCGGATGAAGTGAATGCACCAGACTGTTACTAGAAACTCGGATTTCATGGGACTTCACCAACAGGCCCGAAGGTGGATGGGGTTGTGCCGCTGGCAGCATTTCAAAATAAATTGTCCTTCCTTAACCAGTAAGGAAAAAAAAGATTCATTATGGTGTATTTTACTGAAAATCATTAACCAAGTCGCATTTTAAATAGTTTAAGGAAAAGTCCCTTAATGTCAGATGATTAGAACTAGTGAGATCTCACTTCTGTGCTAGATACGGAAAGTAAGGAAAATGGCGCATACTCTGCCACTGTTGACCAAGTGTTCGTTCTTAATTCTTGGTGCCAGAGAAACAGCTGCTCTTTCTCCTGGAGATGCAGAGCTATGTGAGCACAGTGGCTTGGACAGTCTCATCGACAGTCACCTGAGTCGTAGAGCTTCCACCATGGTGCAGACGAGACGTGTAACTTCTGTATAAGTGGACATTGAACTCTCGTGTTCTCCCAGATTTCCGCTCCTACCTCTAGGTGCCTCATTTTTGCACCTGATATAAGGTGCAAAGTATATTTCATAAGTAATAGGGAAATTTGATTTATTCATTTTCTTAATCTAATAGGATTTTTACTTTATTTAAAAGTAATATATGTTCATTAGAAAAAAATTAAAAGCATGCATAACAGTAGCCTGATTGTTATTTTATTTTACTAATTCCCATTTTCAAAAGCAGATAGTGAGTAGATAAGATACTGGTAAGTTAAAGCTATAGCCACTTTCTTTTCAAATGTTCTAGCCCACGGCTGTCTTGTAGTAGTATAATGTGAGCTACATGTAATTTTAATTTTCTAGTAGCCACATTTAAAAAGATAAAAAATAAATTAATTTTGGTCATTTATGTAATCTAATGTATGTAAAATATCAATATAAAAATTGAGTTTTTACGTTCTTTTCATACTAAGTCTTCAAAATCTGGTATATTTTACATTTACAGCACATCTCAATTTGGACTAGCCACATTCCAAGTGCTCAAGGACCACGTGCCAATAAGTGCAATTGTAGAATACTACTTACAAAATGAAATTGTTTACAAAGGACAGGGGAAACAGACCTTAGTGAAAATACGGGTAGCAAATACGAAATGTGGAAATTGTTATATACAAGGAATGCAATTAAAGTCTTAACGTCCAGCATTTTTTAATGTCCTTTTCCTAAGAGAGTAGAAAAAGCATTAATTATAGTTTGCTATTTTTTTATGTGAAAGATTTTAAGTTATAATACAAACTATTTTGGTTATTATTTGTGCTTTTGTGTATTTTCTGTCTGCAAACCTCTTAACTTATAGCTGCACCCATCCTTCCTTTGTCCTTTTGACTGACTCTCCATCCATGGCCGTTCATCCCAAGCACAGACATGGCTGATTCTGAAACACAAGCAGGTGCAGATATCAAATAGATTATTACTTACAGCAAAAGTGCATCCTATTTTGACGAGGATTCTATATTCTATTTTGGAATAAGCTGTGCACATAGCAGGTCTTCAGTTCTATTTACAGATTAAAGGTCCATAAATTCTGTCAGAAATAGTAGCTACAATTAAAGGCCTCAGGAGCCGCACCCCATTCCTTAATCACTGCCCTAAGCGTTCAGGATGACAGCACAGAGAGAGACATCAATAGGCTGCCATGCATAGGAAGGCTTTTATGAAGATTTAAGTTCTGGAAATTAGCAATCCTCTCCTACCAAGTCCATCCTCCTCACAATGTCATAAGGCACCCGCATCCACAGGATTTCCCTTCAGGAACTTTATCGGGGTATATGGCTTGCTGCTGTCACCACTGCCTTTGTGCAGAGATTTCTGATCGGATCTACTACTTGTGAGCCCACAGCATTCTGTTACTATTATCTACCATCAACCCTGAGAAATGTAGGCTTTCGTATTAGGGTCCCATTCCATATTGCAACAATTCTAAATTTGTGACTAAATGCCAAGAAGGTGAAAACAGATAGTCCTCTTTATCACCCATACCTACTAAGGACTCTAATTAGGTAGCTCCTAGAGCCGCAGGCACGTAAGAGGTAATCTTACTTGGAATAAGATAGACACTTTGTAGTTACATGGCTGTTCAGTGGCCATCCTGCTTTGAACAGCTCCTTAGCAATGAATGGTGGAAAGAGTGACACTGGAAAGTTTTCTTTTCCGTCTAAGTTACTGATAATTCTGTTCTAGTACTTGAACCCATTAATATAGGCTTCCCTTTGTTTCCATAGAAGAGTCTTTAATGAAAAGCACACGTATTCCTTCTCAGCACCTGTCCAGCTTGATAGGGATTAGGTCTAATTAGGTCCCTATTCCTAATTAACCTATTCTCCCCTCTAGTCTAAACCATAGATCCATTTTTCTCTCTCCAGGTTTGCTGAAAGTTTCAATCACAACCACCTAAATAGTACAAATAGAGGGAAACATACTCTTTTCCACCTACACCTACTTTATAGGATTGTGGTAAGAAATCTGTTGGTTGAGGGGCAGTATTAATCACAGGGGAAGTCAATCCTATAGGAGAGGGAGAGGCATTGGGTTTCATTAGTAGAATAAAATGAGTTGTTAGTGAATTCAGGAACAAGAGAAATGGACTAGACTTTTGGGAGAAGCAGGAGAAAAAGTAGGGTAATTGTACCAGATATGCGTTCCCTGCACGAAAGTGAAGAGACAAGAACACGGCAGGGGTCTGTCCCCGTGCAGCTAGTCTCAGTAAACCCGCTGTGCTCTTGAACTCTCCTGGTGGCCCTGCCAGTGGTCCCCACTTTAGGGTAATGATAGTGCGATGAGAAAGTCCTGATGCGGAGGACAGATAGTAGATGTAGAGCTGCACACAGCCTGTGTAACTCCCTGGAGAAAAGTCTGGAAGGGGTTTTTGGAAAGGACTTGTGAGGTAGGCAGAAGTGAAGTTATAAGGGAAAGAGTATTTATAAAAGGGTTGAATTGAGCCTCGTGTTGGAGAAGACTGAGGGGAATGAGGCATCTTGTTTTTTTCTCCCACCAGCTCCGGGCATTCAGAGTAAGCAAGCACACATTTGCATGCCCGTGTCTTCTGACCTGGTGTGCTCAGGATCGTGGCTGTGTGCAGGGAGCCCTAATGAGAGCAGGCAGGTGCTCACTCCCCTGGCTTGGGGCCGGAGCCTTCAGGGCAGTCCAGCCCCTCAGACACAGTAGGAGCTTAGTAAATTAATCACCTTTTATCCCTCCACCTCCATCTACAAGTACAACCCTCGCCTCCCTCCAATCTCCAGAGACCATACCCATTCTCATACTCAGCACAACTACCACAACCAGCAGGGTGAGAGCGTAACTGTGGATGGATCTGCATCTCTACCTTTCCTCTCTCCCCAGTGCCAGGCCCTATTCCCAGTTCCTGCCAGAATTGCCCACTGTCATAAAAGTCAACATGTTTGAAACCAGCTCCTTATTTTTCTCCCTGAAACCAGCTGCCCACTCCCCTGGGTTTCAGCATTCTCCAGTCAGTTCTAAACTTTGAGGCATTCTCGACTGTCTTAGTCAATTGTGGCTGCTATAAGAAATTACCTTAGATTAGATGACTTGAACAATAATGATTTCTGACAGTTCTCGAGGCTGGGAGTCCAAAAGCAAGGCGCCTGGCTTGAAGATGACTGTCTTCTCAGCATACCCTCACATAGCAGAAAACAGAAGCAAGCTCCCTTGGGGTTCTTAGAAGGGCACTAATCCCACTGATAAGGCCCTCACGACGTCGTCTAATCCTGATTATGTCCCAAAACCCCCACCTCCCAATACCTCACACTGGGGGATAGGGTTTCACCATAGAAATTTTGAGGGGACACAAACGTTCAGGCCACACATTGACTAACTCTCCCTGCCATGGATGGAGTCCTCAAACCTGTAGCCAATTTTTTCAAATAAGGTTTATATCTATCCGTCCCTTTCCATTCCTATAGCCACCACCACTGGAGCCCCGCCACCATTTTTCTCCTGACTTTTCTGGTAGAGGTTTAATTGACTCCTCTCCCCCAGTGCTCTCCTCACTCCAGATAGCCTGCAGAAAGCATTGCCGGCTAGTTCTTCCTAAACTCTGCTTGGTGCATACACCTCCCCACTCTCCCCTGCTGTGTTTTAGGTGTAAATGTCAGAAGCCTTACCTTACCCTTCAGGGCACTGGTCAGTCTGACCCCAGCCTTCATCACCACACTCATTCCAGATCTCTAGTCTCTTACACAAATCCTCCCTATATTGGTTTCCTGTTAGTGCTGCAACAAATTCTCCCAAACTTAATGACTTAAAACAACACAGATTTATCCTCTTAGAGTTCTGTGGTGGAAGGCCCGACACAGTTCCCGTTGGGCTAAAATCAAGGTATCATCAGGGCTGCGTTCCTTCTGGAAGTTCTGGGAGACAATGTTTCCTTGCTTTTCCAGCGTCTAGAGGCCTCCCCCATTCCATGGCTTGTGTCCCCCTTCCTGCGTCTTCAGAGCCAGCAACCTTGCATCTCTCTGAGCATTCCTCCATGCTCACATCTCCCTCTGACTCTAAACTCGACTGGGCAAGCTGCTCTGCTTTGTACGACTCAGGCTAGATTGGGCCCACCTGGACAATCCAGGCTACTCTTCCCACTTCCCCGTCTCAAGTCCTTAATCACATCTGCAAAGTCCCTTTTGCCGTGTACAGCACCATTTTCACAGACGGCTACCCTTGGAGGGTGGGGAGGGAGCATTATTCTGCCTACGACGCTTCCTTCATTCAAACCAATCTACTAAGCTAACCACACCATCTATCCTCCCACCTTTGCTGTGTCCTCCTCCTTTCCGTTTGATCCTGTGCCTGTCACTTCTTTTGTTCACCAAACCAGGTTTTCATGATCACATTCTTCTCTCTGGAACGTGTATTCTTCATAATGTCTTATTATTGTTCTCATTCTATACACACACACACACACACACTGTCGCATACACATCCCCTGTCCATCTCTTTATTTCCTTAGAATCTTCTAGAGAAATCAATTCCATGATGATAATGGTGATGATGATGATATTGACAATGATGACACAGGCCTCTCAGGGACTCTGACAAAGAGAGAATCATTGCAAAGCTGCCACAGAAATAGGCTTAAAGGCAAATAACTGCTATCATGTTTAGTGGAATCGACTAATAGTTATTTGTTTTTTAAATTTTATATCGCCATATTTAAGATTTTAATGTGAATTTTCTTTAACCACTAAGCAAGATTCTATTTTAAGACAAAAATCTGAGAGCATTTCTATCTTCTAACAAATTATCTACTAGCCTTTTATAAGATGATGCTTTAATAAAGATTACTACTGAGTTGCAAATAAACAAGATTCATATAGTCTCACCAGATGTAATGAATGTGGAAAGACTAAGGAAGAAAAGCAAAAAGCCATTCCTAAGTGCCTTGAACTTCAAATTGCTCACAGGAGAAACTGTTACCCAAGGTGAGTATCACGCCGACGTAATGCCTGAGTGTGATGAGGAAGCTGACTCCCCTTCTCATGTAGGTATGCTGCTCATTTGTTAGGCGCTAAAACAACTTCCTCACTGTATTTGTTCCTAATAAGTATGGAACAGTTTAGGCTCTACACAAAGCAGGCTAAACATCTTCCCGTGCTGCCAGATCACTGGGCTGGATTTCCCCCACAGGAAGAACAGGATTATACTCCACACAAAAACTCCCCTGAGACCAGGCAGTCGCAGGGCAAGGGGTAACTGCAGTTCCCCACAGTGGGGAGCTAGTGTAGGACTGGAGGGGACCATGGAAACAGAGTCGGTCTGAGTGGACATACTACTGCCTTGGTAGCCAAAGACATCATGGATATCTGTAAGGATATAGTATTCTCCCAAGAGTTCAAGGAGGAGGGAGTATGTGAACAATAAATAAAGACACAGCTGCATATAATTATCACAAGTCAATTAGAGTATGTTTTGGTATTTGGAAAATTATTATCCCATTAATCTTTGAAAGTGCAGTAGTACCAATAGAAATAATAAAGACTGAGAGATCTTGGAGATAAAAAAAACAATAGAATAAACCATTCCAAGTCTGTTGGATTCCTTGACAAAATGCAGGAAACAAGCTAGATGTCTTCTGCAGACCCCTCTTAATGCAAGACTCACTCCTGCAAAGTATAAAACTAGCGTTTTCAGCAGACAGAGGGAATAAGTCAAGGTTCCTGATCTTGAGAGGTGCACAGTATGGCAGGAAGGATCAGACAAGTACATATAGCCAAATATGGACGAATGCAGTGAAAGTCTTAGGAAGTGTGAATCGAGCCCAGAAGAGAAATTCCTTTCACCTGGAATCTGGAAAGCCTTTCTAGAAAACGTGGCTTTGGAGATGGATCTTAAGTGGCGGAATTTTGGCAGAATAGGATGTAAGGAAGGGAGTTAAAAGACTAATTCTAAGATTCATATGGAAATAGAAAGGACCCCACATAGGCAAAACAACTTTGAACAAGAAGAATGAAGTTGAGGACATAGACTATCTGATTTCTAGACTTTCTGTAAAGCTACAGTAATCAAGAAGTATGATATTGGTGTCAAATAGGCAAAAAGAACAATGGGACAGAATAGAATGTCCAGAACTAAACCAACACCCTTAGGGACAACTGATTTTCAATAACGGTGCAAAGGCAATTCAGTGGAGAAAGGATCTTCTCAACAAACAGTGCTGGAACAATTAGATACCCATATGCAAGAAAATGAACTCTGATCCATACCTCACAACATACACAAAACTTAACTCAAAATGGATCATGGACCTTAATAGAAAATCCAAAACTATAAAACTTCAAGAAAAAAGTATAAGATTAAACCTTTATGACCGTGGGTTCAGCAACGATTTCTTTGCTATGACATCAAAAATATTACCTATTTTAAAAAGAAATTTATAAATTTAACTTTATCAAAACAAACTTCTGCTTTTCAAAGACACGGTTAAGCAAATGAAAAGACAAGCCACGGACTGAGAGAAACTATTTGCGGATCATATATTTGATAAAGGATTTATATCCAGATTAAACTCTCAAAACACAATAATAAAACAAATACCTCAATAAAACAATGAGCCAAAGACTTGAAAAACACTTCACCAAAGATAGACAGATGGAAAATAAGCATATGGAAAGATGCTGAATACCATTAATCATTAGGGAAATGCAATTGAAAACTGCAATGTGATACTACTACATGCACATATTAGATGGATAAAATTAAAAGGACCAACCTTACAAAGTGTTGGCAAGGAAGCAGAGCAATCAGAATTCATATACATGTGAGGAATTTAGATACAACCATTTTGAAAAACTGCGTATCAGTTTCTTAAAAAGGTAAACACCTATCTACCATATGACACAGACCTTTCTTTCCCAGGAGCTTAAGAAAATAAAAGCATATGTCCATAGAAAGACTTGTAAACAAATATTCCTAGTGGTTTTATTTATAATAGACAAAATTATAAATAACCCAAATGTCCATCAACAAGTAAATGGACAAATTAGGGTATATTCATACAGTGAAACACTATTCAGCAATACAAAGGAATGAACTGATACATACAATGACATGGATGAATCTCAAAATAATTATGCTGAATCAAATTAACTAGACGAAACAGAGTAAATACTTCATGGTTCTATTAATATAAATATCTTGAAGATGCAAACAGTGTACAGTGAGGGAAAGCAGATCAGTGGTTTCCAGGAGGTGGGTTGGGGAGGGAGGATTACCAAAGAACATGAGAAAACTTCTGTGGGTGATGGATATGTTCATTATTTTGATTGAGGTGATAGTTTCTTGGGTGTATATATGTGTCAAAATGTATTAGATTGTACACTTTAAATATGTAAAAATTATTTTGTCAAGCATACCTCAAAGTCATTTTAAAAGATGCAATTCAGTCCTGACCCCCTCAGTGCCTGACTGGAATGAGATGCTCGGCCCCTCGCCCTGTCTGCCTTACAGGAGGGAGGAGACTTCTCTTGTGGGAGATAGCATCATATGCAGTGTCAATGGATTTCTCATTCACAATGTCTGCCAAATAATAAAAAATGTCTAGACATGCAAAGCGTCAAGGCTATATGATTGATAATATGAGAATACAAAACATTAGACAATAGATGCAAACCAATAAAGACTATAAAATAATTACTTTTAATATGTTTAAGAAAATAGAGGAAGTGATAAAGAAAACAGATGAACGATCAAGATTTTCACCAGAGAAATTACTGGAATGTGTTTTTAAGAAGAATCAAACAGACACCCTAGAACTGAAGCTTTCAGTTCTGGAAACATGGTGAACTGAGCTAATTTGGATCCCTTTTAAGTAAAATGTTTAATAATGCTGGATAAAATACAACAACAGCAAAAATAACACAGAGCTAACGATGAAGGAAAGAGAAGCTCCCAGGTGACAACAATGAAGAGGAAACTTACAGCCAGAATGGAAGCTTGTGAGCTGATGCCACGCCACCCTGGAGGGAAGGGGTTTAATCTGCAGAGTGAATGGGGTTATAATATCCATTCAGGGAAAAGGGTTCATAGCAGAAGGAGGGACTCTCGCACTTTACTGAGACCCCTGCATAAAAGTCATTGGAAGGGCTGCCTCCTCAGTGAAAGGGAGCCTCGAAGAACTCTAGGCACTGGCACAGCAGAGGGACGAGGAAACTGGTGCTGCCAGAGTCTCGAGGGAAGAACGGTCTCCCTTACAACATCTACACTCCATGCTCATGCTTCATTCACGTGGATGTGGGATCCCGATTTACATATGCTGCAGGAGTCCCTAAGGAAAAAAAATAACAGAATTCCAGGTTGGTCAAATCATTTAAGGCCTAAGGACAAGCAGCACACATTTGCTCTCCAGGGAAACTTTATAAACCAGAGTGCATGGGAGGGTCACAGGAAAAATAATGCTTGCTGAGGAGAAGCTCACACAACTCTACACACAAACACGCCCCTGAGAACTGTCAGAAAGAATTAACCGTAAGTAAGAAGTAGCAAACCTAAAAAACTCCAGGATAACTAGTATTCCAGAGCCTAAAATTATGAAGCAATCTAAAAGAGAGCATAAAATAAGTATGGCCGAACCATTTTTAAAAATAAAATGAATCATAGAAAATGTAGTGAAAAAAAGAACAGATTGATTTTTTTAAAGAACCAAACAGAAAATATGGAAAAAAAAATAGATAACAATTAATATATAAAATTCAATAGGTGAGTTAAACAACAAACTTTAACTTTCAATATCTAGGATGTTCTTTAAAATTCAAGAGTAATCTCTAATATACGTGTTTAAAAAAAGAATAAAAACAAAGGAGCCAGAATGGAGCATGTAGACTAGGCCAGCCGCTAGTCTATATTTTATCACTTAATGCTCACAGACTTTGAGGTGGATATTATCCCTTTCTGTGTATGAGGAAACTGAGTGTCACAGAAATTAGGTATCCTGGTTAAGACTGCGCAGTTCTCAGGCGATGCAGTCAAGCCCAGATAGAGTATCTCTGGACCCCGTGCTCTTGACCATGACTGCATGGTACAAAGCAGGAAAGGAGAAATGCAGAGCAAAGTAAACTGAAATTACAAAATAGAATGCTGGAAATGAAACATGACCAGTAATCGCAATACGTTTAGATGGAATAAACTCACAAGTTAAAAGATAGATTTACAGATTTCATTTGTTTACCCGAAACAAAGCAAAATCAAAGCTTAAAACAGATTGAAAGTTAAAAAGAATGACATAAAGAGGCCAAAAGTTAGAGACAGAAAAAAGATATACTAGATAAACACTAACCAAGAGAAAGGGAATCATTCAGGCCTTCCACAGGTTCACTATTTCCTTGAAACCAGCTTGGTCTGCCACATACTCGCTCTGCCTGAGCAAAATACTGAAGCTCCCAGAGCCTTAGTTCTCTCACCTGTATAAGAGATATAAGAAACAGTCCCTCCCTCCCCAGAGTCTGTTTTTATTGACTGCCTACTGTGTTTCAGGCACTGGTCTAGCCACTTGGGATCTACAAGCGAACAAAATAAAGATCCCTGCCCTTGGAGGGCTTACATTCTAGTAGGAGGAGCAGAAAATAAACTACAGATACAATAATCATGTAAATTGCACAGTACGCTAGAAGGTGGTAAGTGCTGTAGAGAAAGACAAACAGGGTGAACAGGGAGATGGGGTGCTGGGGTGGGATGAGGCCATGCAGGTTCCCAGTGGAAAGAGGATGGCCAGCGTACACCTCCTTAAGAACATTGAGGAGCGAGGTATTATTTTGCTAGGGCTCCCGTAACAGAGTACTACAACTGGGTGATTTAAACAACAGAAATGTATCGTGTCATAGTTCTGGAACTAGAAGTCTGAAATCCAGATGTCGGCAGGGTTGGTTTCTCCTGAGCACTGTGAGGGGGGACTCTCCCAGGCCTCTCTCTCCATCTCTTGACGTCATCTTCCTTCTAGGCATGTCTCTGTATCCAAATTTCCCCCTTTCATGAAGATATAAGTCATAGTGGATTAGGGCCCACCCTAACGACCTCATCTTAACTGATTACATCTGCAACAACCCTGTTTCCAAATAGGGTCACATTCGGAGGTATTGGGGTTAGGACTTCAACATATGAATCTGGGAGGGGAACACAATTTGACCCATGATGGGGGCATCTGAGGAAAGACTTGAGGGAGTGGGCCGTGTGGGTATCTAGGGGAAGAGTGTTCCAGACGGAGAGACCAGCAGGGCAACAGCCCTGAGATGGGTGCATGTCTGATGTTTTCAGGGGACAGCAGGAGGCCAGTGTGGCTAGAGCAGAGTCATTCAGGCAGAGAACAGATGAAATCAGCTGGGGGCCTGGCGGGGAGGAAAGCTTTGAGATCATTGTAAGGACTCCAGCTTCCTCCCTGAGTGAAACGGGAAGCCATTGCAGGGTTTTGAGCAGAGAAGGAAACTGACAACTTATATTTAAAAGGATTGTTTAAGCCTCTGTGTTGAGAGTTCTCACAGTAGGATTACAAAAGTTAACTTAGCATGCTGCTTAGTGCCAAACAGTGTCACTAGTAACAGTGTCACCTGTTACTGTTTATAAAAGTGTGCTGGTAGTGTTCCATCCAGCTTCCTTTACTATCCAGTGGGTTATTCGCTGCTGCTGGGGCAGTTGGCCCACTAGTGCCCCCTTCCCTAGAGAATTGCCCTTAATCAAAGCAGAAACCACCTTATGCTGACTGGCTTGGAGTTACAAAAGGTCATGCCCTTGCCTCAAGAGGGAATGACTCTGTGGTGTAATTTGTGCCTATTGTCTAATGGAATGAATACATGTCACACACTGAGGAAACTCACAATGCTCTTGAGAATGTTACACCAGCAGAAACACTGCTAACTTGGGCTTTAAGGGCGGAGAGAGGACAAGATGAAAGAAGTCTGTCAGACTCCCGAAATTCTACATGCAGGAAACGGGTTAATAAACCACTTAGTTATTCTACCCTTCAAGAGAAAAGAAGGATGATTTCAAAGGTAGAGCTACAGGCCCAGAGGGAAGCCACAGGCCACAGAGGATTACTTCCAGGCCTTGAAACATAATGGAGTTAGCCCGGTTGAATTTTGAAATCGCTTGGCATTAGTGACATCCCTTTTTAACAGGAATGTGTATAACTGGTATCCTACACTTGTCCCACCATTGCATTTTGAGAACAAATGACTTGTTTTCTAGTTTTACGGTCCGCAGATAGAGAATTTTTCCCTGGGTTGGATCATACCCAGGGTCTCACCCCTACCTGACTTAGACGATTAAGATGATGAGATGTGGGACTTTTGAGCTGATAAGATTCAGACTATATATAATGGACTTTGAGTTGATGCTATAATAATTGAGTCTTTGAAGGATGTTGGGATGAGGTGAATGTATTTTGCACGTAGGACGGACATGAATCTTTGGGGCCAAAGGGAAGACTGTGGTAGGCTAATGGCCCCCCAAACATGTCCATGAGCTAATCCCTCGCACCTGTGAAGATGTTACCTTACATGGCCAAAAGGACTTTGCAGATGTTATCAAGTTAAGGATCTTGAGATTGGCGATGATCATGGGTAACCCAATATAATCACTAGGGTCCTCATGAGAGAGACAGGATGGTCAGAGGTAGAGATGTAAAGTAGAAGCAGAGGTGGCAGAGATACAGGGCCATGAGCCAAGGAGTGTGAGCAGCCTCTGGAAGCTGGAAAAGGCAAGGAAATAGATTCTTCCTTGGAGCCTCCAGATGGAACACAGCCCTGATGACACCTTGATTTTAGCCCACTGACACTGATTTTGGATTTCTGCCCTCTAGAACTATAAGAGAATAAATCTGTGTTGCTTTAAGCCACTAAATTTGCGGTGCTTTGTTACAACAGGGATAGGAAATAAATTCAGGAACCAACATGAACATGAAGCACCTGCTGCCTGCTGTGCTGTAATGAAGTTCCTTATCTCTGACCCAGGAGTCTTGTGTCCTCTGCCGGCATGCACAAAACTGTGCCAGGCTGACTTGTTAGCTTACAAGGGGGGTAAAATCTTAGACCCTTCCCAGTTCTTGACATTTAGTTAACAAAAATGATGGTATAGTCATGGATATTTTTCCAACTTTTAAATATCCTTCAGTCTTCAGACTAATAAATCTACTTCTAAATAAGATACCACTTAAATAGCTTTGAATCTTAATAAGAAATAGCCCATGGTTTTATTTGATTACTTAAATCATGAATAATAATATTAGTAAAAGTTAATAAAATCAGCATTCTTTAATGAAAATAGTATCTATTTGCAAGAATGTGGGTTAATTACAAGAAATATTCCATGCTTTGTTCTACTGTTCAGAGTCTTAAAGAATAATATTTTCCTCAAAAGAGATTATAGGAAAGGGATTACTTTGGGTGGAATAATTCCTAAATGAAATTTGGTGCATTATTCAGACCACTGGGATCGTAGGGATGATAGAAATTACGAGATATCATAAACATGGAATCGTTTCTAAAGGAAATGAAAAAATTGGATGTCTGAAAACAAAAGACAAGAGAAAATTCCTGTGCATTCAAATACATTTATTATTTAGCTTAAGCAAGACAGGTGGTGAACAAATTCACAATGAAAATGCCACCGAGAGTTTAGCAGCTGGTCATGCAACTGACTGTGTGCAAAGACAAGTTGTTTCCAACACCAGTGTGCAGGTTTAACTCTGTGTTGCACCAGGCCACCCTGAATATGTGTTGGTGGGTTATTTACAGCTCATTCACCATCTCAGCTCAGAGCCCACACACTAGCCACATAACCGTCACCTACACATCTGCCAAGTAAATAGACAGCATAGCAAATAGCACTTTTCTTGTTCAGTAGCCAATGGCACAGCAGTGTAACCAAACATAGACACACCAGCACAGGGACACAGAAGGACCTCCCCTCACTCAGCTGACAACCTTCCCTACATTTTTGGGGGACAGTGCCATGCAATGTATCATTGGTACTCCTGGGGGCCCGTCCCCAGGTCTGAGCATGGGTGGCTGGAGGTCCTCAGAAGAGCTGTTTCAGCTCAACCAACAGAAATGTTGGCCACAGTGTCTGTGTGAGATGAGTCTCCAGACATCCTGGTGGACACTCGGGCCCCTATAGAAAGCTGGGCTCAGTTAAGGGTTGAGTGGAAGGTCAGACATGGGGGATCCTACAAGAGATAGGAGGCAGTGCCCTAGTTTATACTGCGTTAGGTGGATCCCAGCCTCGTCTGGATGCAAAGTCGTAAATTCACAAACTATGAGAGCTGGCATGGATCATCTACTCCAGACTCCTCACTTACAGGTAAAATGTGGCAGCCCAGAGAGGTAAAGCGACTTGCTAAGGTAGAACATGGTAGCAGCAAGGCCAGACTGGAACGCAGTATGCCAACCCCTCCTCAAGATCACTGACACCAAGTATGTGGCCAAATTTTTCAACAAGGAAGATGAGACAGTCTAAATACTTTAATCCAAAAAAAGCCCCAAGTGCATTTAAAGACATAAATCTCAGCTTAATCAGCTCTCCTCTGAGGGGCTCTCTTCTCTCTCTGTCTTTCTCCCTCTCTCTCTCTCTCTCTCTCTCTCTGTCTCTCGCCCACACAGACACACACACAATTTTGGTGAATGGAGATTTCTTGTTATACAGAGACAAAACCCACATCTTCCAAAAGACACTTTACGGAGCTTGTTTCTCAATCCAGGTCTTTGTATGAGGTCTGGGAAACTGGCTTATTTTCCAGAACAATAGGTGGTTCTGAAATCAGAAGATCATCCTCCCCAAAGGAGGAGTTCTGGTCCGTGTTCACGAAGTTGGGAATGTCAAACTTCATGAGCCTGTTCAGCTCCTCCTCTGGCCGCCCACTGCTTCTGATGGCTTCCTGGAGTTGAACATTGCGGTCGAGGACTGTGGTCTGGTGACAAGCTTTGGCCCTGTCCAAGTGTTCCACTTCATTGATGTAGCAGTGAAAGAGAGACCTGGACTCCTCGTTGCCCTGGCGAGAAAACACCTTATCTGGCTCCAGAGGTCTTCCGAACTCTGACACAAAGCTGTTCATTCTGAATCTCTTCTCCGAAGACTCTGCATTGCTAGAAAGAAAAGGAAAAGAAAAGACTGCTTACATTCCAGCTCATTCACCTGCAGAATCATAGTTCTGGGCATGTAGGGCAGGCCGGCATATTTCCTCTGATTATCTATTGAGTGCAGGTCCTTGTACAGAGCATGCAGACAAACATCAGAAGTGAGAGACATCACTTCTGAACACGTACGAATAAACCCAAGGCAAACCTCAAGATGAGGACCCCTGGACGATCCTAAGAAGAGACAGCTTGCTGAGGAATCCCCTGATATTCTGCATCATACACTCGTGTTCCTCAGCGGGACTCTCGGATCATCAGCATCAGAATTACTTGAAATGCTTCTTAGAATACAGAATCCTGGGTCACAGACCCTCAGAATTTCTGGAGGTGTGGCCAGTAATCTGTATTTCATAGAATCCCTAAGGATCACTACTCATGCTCAAGTTTAGAACCACTGACCCACATCAGGCAGGCCTGAACAAAAATAGTGCTATCTCACAGGGTCGAGTTACATATTTGTTAGAGCATTGTCCTATCGATTTATCTCACTCGATTCTCAAAACTGACCGGTGCCGTCAGTTCAGGCACGAATTACTCTACCCATTTTACAGATGTATAAGGTAAGGCAAGGAGCAGTCAGAGTGCCCACTTGAGTCACACCACCAGTTAGGAATAGGAGTGGGAATAAAACCCAGGTTCCTAATTCCTCGTTCCATTTAGTGTGGAACAAATGAGCAATTCAATGGTAATAAATCAGTGAGTGAATGAATAAAATAACTCTCAACTAGTCCCACAAGTGAAGGAGAGAAAGAGCGTGGATAAATTGAATAACCTAATATCCCATCTAATCACCAGATTTATGTAAATTTATGTTAAGGTTGCTCATACACAGGTAGCAAGTCCTTAAGAGCAAGAACCATGTTTGAACACGTTTTCAAATCCGGAACAGAATCTGACGAAAATTAGGCTCCAGAGTCTGTATTCAAAGAGTGTTATCTCAGGGATTTCAGTTCTTAAGTCTCTTCCTTCCCATGCCATCACTCAGGATAAGGTGCTGATGACCAAGCTGCCACGGGGCAGGGGCATGGATCAATTTACAGGTCTGGAAAACCTCCAGATTATCAAGAGTCACTTGGATCTCAGACGTCAGTAATCCCAGAAGCTTTGCAATCCAGCCAGCTGAGGGACTGTGATAGCAGCTCTGTCTCCTACCACAATTACCTGGGTGACATCAGACAGGGAATTCCTCTCGGAAGCCTGAGCTTTTCCTTTTAGTAATAAGCTGGTTAACAAATCTCATCGCCCGCTGTGCAAACGTGATGTGAAGATAATGATGCACACAAGAGTACAACAGTCACTAGGTCACCAATTCAGAATTCAGAGAAAAATCACTTTGGAGAGACTCTGACGACCTCTGCTTTAATGCAAATTTAAGCAGTCTTATCTTTCAGTGAGTGATTTTCTTCCCCTAATTGTCACTTCACTCAGGTTTAAAAGACGTTTGAGAACAGGAATGAGTGTGCCAGCAACCTGTGACCTAATAAACTGAAATGTCACCTAGGAATAAGGGGATTAACGTGTTTGGAAAAAGCATGATTAAGATTGCTGGGGCAGGCCCGGCCCCATGGCAGAGTGGTTAGGGTTCGGCATGCTCCACTTCGATGGCCCTGTTCATGGGTTTGGATCCCAGGCACGGACCTGCTCTACTCATCAGTGATGCTGTGGAGGCAGCCCACGTGCAAGATGGAGGAGGATTGGCATGGATGTTAGCTCAGGGCTAGTCTTCCTCAAGCAAAAAAAGAGCAGGGTTGGCAACGGATGTTAGCTCAGGGTGAATCTTCCTCACCAAAAAAAGATTCCTGGGGCCTCTTCCATTCCCCATCCTGTGCTAAGGAGCTCTAAGTGATAGTTTTTCTGCCTGTCTGGGGCTTCACCTGAGTATAAAAGACCCAGAAACCCAACTGTGTGCAGCAGTTCATCCATATCACAGGCTACGTTTTCCAGCATTCAGAATTGGGTCCATTAACCATCCTTGCAGAAGAATGCAGGCACAGAAGACCAACGGAGTTTTGTCCCTTCCCAGGGCACAGCCAAGGCGGTGGACATTCAGGCCCCTACGAGCTGCCCTCCTGCTCCACCTTGCTCCCCCTGACCTTTCTCCTGATGACCTCTTGGTGTGGTAACAGTGGATTTGTCTGACTCGCCATCCCTGAGAACAAGGGGAAAGGTCACCTTTGTATTCTTCAAGTCTGGTAAACATTAAATGCTCAACAGATCATCCTTTTATTCCTATTTTCTTTCCTTGAGTGATAAACTATAGGACCTGTATGTGAAAAACTGTGATCCTGGACACAGCTTGCTTCAATTCAGTTTCCATTCATCTTACCATTGGGTAAAATTTACATACTGAAATCCATAGATCTTAAATATAAAATTCAATGTGTTTTTATTAATGTGTATACCCATGTAACCACCACCCCAATCAAGATACAGAATATTTCCTTCATCCTACAAAGTTTCCTTCCATTCAATTTCCACCCCCTTTAGGCAACACTGCTCTGATTTCTATTTCCGTTGATTAGCTTTCCCTGTTCTTGAACTTCCAGTCAATTTCCACCTCCTATAGGCCATCTGTTTTGAGTTTTATCACCACAGACTAGTTTAGCCTGCTCTTGAAATTTATACAAATGGAATCCTACGATATACAGCCTTCTGAGCCTCGATGCTTTTGTTCAGTATAACGTTTTTGAGATTCATCCATGTTGTTGGATGTAACAGTAGTTTATTCTTTTTCTTGCTCAGTAATATTCCATCATATGAATACACTACAATTTGTTTATTCATTCTGCTGCTGAAGGGCATTTGGGTTTTTCCAGTTTGGGGGGTGTTGTGAGTAAAGCTGCTATGAACATTCTTGAACGGTCTCTCTGTAGGGACGTGTTTCTTTTGCTGTTGCGTAAATCCCTAAGAGTAGACTTACTGGGTCACAGAGTAGATGTACGCTTAACTTTATAAGAAACTGCAGAGTTTTCCAATGTGGTTGTGCCATTTTCCACTCTTACCACAATGGATGAGAGCTACAGCTGTTTCACAACCCTGTCCACATTTGGGGTTGTCAGTCTTTCTCAGCATTCAGAATTGCTTATTCTGGTAGAAACTTGAAGCTTGAAATCACTTGTTTCACTTATTTAAGCATTTGTATTCCTTATTTTCAGCTTGATATAAGAAATGCAATTTGGACTTAACCTATCGATTGCAACATCACCGAACTCCACCAGCCAGAATAGAAAGACTGTCCAGACTCTTCTGATTCTTGGTCTTGTCTTCTCATTACAGGTTGTGTTGTTATTCTCTCCACCTGTGGAATTTTCCATATTGAACAGAGAGCCTCTAACATGAAGATCCATGTCTTGGCGTCTGCACTGATTGTCATTTACTCCCATGACAATCCCCTGCTCGCAAACCTTGACTCCCCAAACTCTTCTGCGTGATGTTTCCGACCTTCCACTCACATCACCTGGCCTTTCCAGTGTCCTCTCCCACTGGTCCCCTCGCTAACCCTACAGTCTAGCCACATGGGACCTGACTGTCCCCCCGTACACTCAGGACTGTCCCTCCCTGTGCCTTGTCTTATACTGTTCCTTCTACCTGATGGGCCCTTCCACCTCTCTCTGTCTATCAAAATCAAATACCTTCTTCACTGTCCAACTCAAATGTCACTGCCTTCCTAGAGGTCTGATCTCCCAATGGGAAGGAATCTGTCCCTCCTCCGTGTTCCTCCCATGTTGTACTGACTTTCTCTTACAGGATGCGTCCCTTCCTGCCTCGTGTCAGAGCGATTTGTGTAGGGTCTTTTCTCTCCTAAATAATGCTGTGCTGTATTTCGTTCATCTCTGCCTCCCTCAAAGGGCCTCACAGTCATTAGACCCTCAGTGAGTGTACAGCTCATCTGCGGTGAACAGCTGTATCTGCAGGTGGTCCAAAGCCCTGGTTCCTGGAAGAGGCACAGCCACCCCCAGGGTTTAGGAAAGTGCTTCTTTCTGTGTGACTCAAAAGACAAATCAGACCAGGAGGACAGACTCCTTTGCATTTGCAGGGGGAAACACCTGCAATGCTCTGGATTACTCCCCTAGGAATTTTCCAGATTTATGACTAGTTTTTACAAATGCAGTACCTGCTGCTTTGCTAGGAGTCTTAGCATGCCCACAACTGTCCTCAGGTTTGCCCCACTCATGAAAAGCAGTGGGCAGTCCAACTGAGGGCACCTGGTATTTCCAGAAGTCACTTCCACTGGACTTTTAAAGATGCGTAAGCTAAACAAAGACCTACTAAGAATGAAACCTTCATTCATTAACAATCAGTGAGAAAATAATAATAACCACTCATGTTTGTGGAGCCTTAGCCCGTGCTGAGAGCTTTATCTCATGTAACAAGCCCTGACAGAGGGCTGATCGAACCCTCCCCTCTGGAAGCGCCTTTGGTTGCTTTAGTTGGCACTTCTGACTTACCAGGAAGATGTCAGTCTCTCTAGAGCAAGGAACAGGCCACTATCCTGGAACAGCCCTCAGCACAGTTCCAGGCAACGTGTAGCTGCGTACCCCATAAACACTCTTAATTGACAGGGAATTAAAAGCAACTCCTGAACAAAGGTGTTGAATTGAATCGAATTGAATCCGATACATAAAATAGTCAGATTTTCTACCTGTTGACAGTGGTAGATGTCTCGGAATGACAGGACTTCCTCAGGAACCACTCACCAGATCTGCACTTTGCCAGCCAGCTCCTGTGGCATCGGTCATTATCACAGACCTCGAGCTCTGCCATTTTCCTGCTCTTAGCTTTTCGGTGCCCTGTACCCATCTTTAGTGAGTGGCATATTCTGGTAAATTGCACTTCAAGGTAAAACGTAATTTCCATTTTTACAAGGTCATGAGCAATCCCGCACTTACCCCTAAATGAAGAGCATCTCCACCTGGACAAGGTGCACTTAGCAAAGGCTACAAAAGGAGAGCATTCGAGGTATATAATGTCTGCAACTTGATACTTTTTTTAAGAACTCCATTATATTCAACATAAAAATGGGATCCAAGCCTTTCCCATTACTCTCTCTGGCAGATTTATGAAAATGGGGCTAAAATGCTTTAACAAGACAGCAGATGGAGTAAATGGCTCTTTAGCTGAGAAAGCAGGGGGAAATGGTTCTTTTATCTTCATGGTCCATAAAGGATCCAGGTAAGAGGGATTTTTTCCCCCTCACAACAGCAAATAGTTCATGGGAAAAATAATCCCCATTAAAGCTGTTTCTTGGGCCTAAAAGCTTTTAAGAAAGGTGATGTCAGCTTTATAACACTCTCTCTCTCTCTGCAACATACTTTACTAGTGCTCACCAATATCTGGTGCTCTCCTCCTTCTGGGTACACAGATGACCCTTCCCAGCCTGGGCTCTCTGGTGGGTGTGGCTGGTTCTGCCCAATGAGCTGTGAGAGGAAGGGATGTGGGCCACGTCCCGGCTGAAGGACAGAAGGGCAGGTGTGAGATCTCCATGTGTTCTCTTCCCCGTCACAGTAACCCAGGAGGCCGAGTGGTGGAGACAGTGCAGCTACAATTGGAGAAGCTTCTGTCCAGCCCTTGCTGACCCTCAGCAAACACGCAGCTTGAGCAAGAAATAAACCTGTGCTGTGTTAGACTGAGATTTGGGGAGTTGTTTGTTACTGTCTCATGCCCCAGTCTGATTATTACACAGTCCTTCCCTTAACAGAACCCATTGAGTAGTCAGTGACTCCAAAATTGAATTTCTTATGCCAGTATTATCCCAAGTTGAGAACTTCAGGGAAAAAACCTGCTCATTTTGTCGTGCTGTCATTGGCTCTGTGCTGTTGAATGGGTCTCAACTCCCGCCATCCAACACTGGTAAATGGAGGTCCAGCCAGGGAAGGCAAATACATGTTCTCTCTCAGGTAAGCTGGGAGTGATTCCTGATCGCTGCCTGGAGTGGTGTTTTGAAAACGGCTCTGAGGCAAAGTCTTGGCTACGCAGGTAAGATCACGCAGTCAGTTAGTGATGTGCATTGTGGGCACAGGGCCTGGGGGCACAAGTTGTGGTATCTGCCATCCTTGTGTCTTACTACTTTCAAAGGGATGCACATACTCGTTCCGTGTGTCAGCAATGATGAGATCCTCGAGAGCCATTCAGCCCTGCCCTGAGATGCCTCCATGGAGAAAAGGATAGAATTAAGGGGTAGATTCAGCACAAGTCCATTTTGATTTCTGCTCACAAACTTGATCAGGTATCTTAACCAGAACGCTGGAGCCATATTCCAGAAGGATGCTGCCTGATACCCTACTGGCAGAAGGAACTATCCTTCATGACAAACTACCCAGAGAGCCTGATATAAAAGCAGTCAGAATTCAGAGGTGTCAGTCTTTCCAACCCACCACCAAGATTCTCTACTTAACCTCCTTTCTGAAGTCATCCTACTGTTTCACTGAGAGACACACCACGTTGAAGCTGGGGTAGAATGAGGCAAGTAGAATTTTGACAAGTGTAGCTACAACGTGAATGCTGAGGTCCTGGCTGTCCCAGGGGAGGATGGGTTTCTTCTTCTTCTCTCTCTTACTCTTTACCAAACCCTTCAGCTCTCACCAAGACCCCCACCAGCAACGAAGGGCTGGCCTAATACTCACTGAGCGTCATGTGAGCCCCGCGTAAGGCAGCAGCCCCACAGGCATTTTCTCATTTAACCATTACACTAATCCTAGGAGGCAGATACTACTTATTTCTGTAAATGAGGACTCTCAAGCATAGAGAGGTCAGGAATCTAGGCAAAGGCTCAGTAAGTAAATCTGGAAACGTGTGACTCCAGAGCCCATGCTTGGTCCAGTCTGTGGTAAAGGAAAACAAATCTGATTGCTTGCTAATATCTTTGGTTCAACAGAAGGAGATTAAAAGTTACTGATATGAGATTATGTAATGTCATGCTAATAAGGAGCTTCCGAGTGAAAGACGCTTTAGGCTGAGGCCTGGCTCCACTGCTTTTACCTGCGAGGCTTCAGACAAGTGATTCAGCCTCACTTTTCTTGTCTGTGAAGTGGGAACACTTACAGGATTTACTTCATCTTCCCGGGAGGACTCAGTGGGATTAGACATATAAAGTGATTAGTAGACCCTGGAATACGGTAAACATTAAAAAACAAGGCTCTTATTATTATTCTCAGTGATTTATCATTCTCTCCTGCATGCCTATTTATCACAGGCAACCTTAAAATTGGTTGTTCTATGTTGAATTTGGCCAAATGGAAAAAATGATGTCTATTTTAGAGAAAATTCTTGCCAAATAAATGTCAAGTTTACTAAGTTCTAAAAGCCTTTTTAACTGATCCATTTAGGGATTTTTCCACATGTCTGTTTCTTTTGGTTTTCTCTTATAATATACTACAACCCAATTCCATATCTTACACTGCCTCGGACTCAAAAAAAGCATTTAAAGTGGCCCTGAGGGCTGATCCACTATTCCATTAAAAGTGAAAAAAGGCTAGACTTTCTCCTTACCCTCATTAACAGCATGTAGAGTTACAGTGACCTCCATTCTTTGATTGAGATTATTCAGAACCACCATCAAAAGAGAAACCATCTAGCAGTAGGACTGAACCGCAGACTGGAAGAGTAGAGATGAAGTCTCAGCTACCCAGGGTCACCATGACACATTAAGGGGAGAGAGAGATTTATTTAAAGGAGTTGGTTCATGTGATTGTGGAGGCTGGAAAGTCCAAAATCTGCAGGAATGAGTTTCAAGCCAAAAGGAATTTGGCAAGCCTTTTGCTGTTTCTAGGAAGGCCTTCCACTGATTGGATGAGGCCCACCCACATTATGGAGGATCATGTGCTTTACTCACAGTCCACTGATTTAAATGTTATACATTTAAATATACTATACATCTTTATAGTGGCTTTTTAGTGGCTGTTAAAGAGATTCTTCACCATACGTCTCCATGTGCTTCAGTAAAATGGTATTTTCCTTTCATTTAAAATGTGTTTAATTTTTTTTCCAGACCTGAATGTCTGCAAATAGCTGAATGATGGGCAGCACCGTTCCCTTTACCCAGGTAGCTGTTATAGTTCAAGAGTAGGCTGAAGACCGAACAACAGATGCTGGAGACTGTATGATGAGATACAGCAATGAGAATGCTGCTGCCAGGCTGCGAGGGCTAAGTGAGATCCCAGATGTGAAATATTAGGGTTTGTGCTCAAGTTCTTCCTAGATCACTCCCCACCCTTCCCCATCCTGCTCTGTGCCCCAGGAAACTGACCTTTGAGGGAGGCTCTGACTGCCGGCTGTGTCGTTCTGTTCGGCCCATGGGGAGCAGTGGTGGAAGACGCGGAGGATGGAGGAAACTAAGGTGTGGGTATTTATTTTGAAGCTCCCTTCCTGAGAGGTCACATTGGGCTAGCTGTGCTCCTCGACCCAAGGTCACGACTCCTCTCAGCCACCCTCTCTGCAGAACTCCTGGCTTCCAGAGAGGGCCCCCTTCAGATCCAGACTGGTATCCACTCCTCAGTGTCGCTAGCCCTGGGGTCCTGCGCTATCCTGCAGGGATGTCCTCCTCCCTTGACACAAACTGTGAATAATCCCTTTCTAGAAAGCTCTTCTAATTACCTAATTTGAGTGTGTTGTTGCCTACTGGGACCAACTAATAAGGCATCCAACATACATTATTTTTCTCTTTTTTTGAAATGTTGGGATTAAAAAAAATTCTCTAAAACATTTCTGAGTTTTTTGCAAACCATAACTGAATCCATACATTTTGACGTTGCTCAGCATTCTTTAAGCATCCGTGTAATAATTTCCTCCATAAATCCAAAGCCCAACACAAATGTTCTTTATCATGCCATGAGAATTATATAATCCTTAGTGTTTCCACTTTGATCCTAGTTTCAAGGAAACTCAGTGTTGAATTCAGTGATTATTGTCAATAATTAATTTAGTCAAATATCCAGTAACAACTATTTCTCTGCTCCTTGAAATGTTTTTTTTAGAAACAATTTTTTTTTAAAGATTTTATTTTTTCCTTTTTCTCCCCAAAACCCCCCCGATACATAGTTGTATATTCTTCGTTGTGGGTCCTTCTGGGTGTGGTATGTGGGATGCTGCCTCAGTGTGGTTTGATGAGCAGTGCCATGTCCGCACCCAGGATTCGAACCAACGAAACACTGGGCCGCCTGCAGCGGAGCGCACGAACTTAACCACTCGGCCACGGGGCCAGCCCCTCCTTGAAATGTTTTTTAAAAATAGTTTTCATCCTATTTTTGCTATTGTCTTTTGTCACTGTTTTTAGTCTGGCAAGTCATGTAAATCCTTTTGGGACTAAGGAGAAAATACATCCTAATTAATAAGTATTTCAATGTAAAAATCAGGCCTGATCAGCATTAAGACTATAGAAAAGGACCAAAAAACCCAGGTTCACAAGAGTCCACTTGGAAACAAGCCCCACAGGCAAGAGGCAAAGTGCCAGGCAGAAGGCGGATCCCACCCCACAGGCGCCTGGGTCCAGACAGCAAATCCCTAGCCAGCCCCATCTCTCCCCCACTGGAAGAAAACCCAGCCCTGGACACTATTTTTGATTCTTTGGTTCCCTGTGGGGCTTAAGAGACATTTAGGAACAGCCCAAACTTACTCTTGGTGTGGGGCTCCTGTCTTGGTCAGCAAGGTCAGCACAAAAAACATGAAAATCACAAAGACCGCAAGACCGACCCAAAATCCAATCACGATGGAATCTGCAAGACAGTTAATAGTGGGATTAGTATTTCACAGTAGCTCAAAACTGGAGCACTCAGGGCATCTGAGCTTTTTGGGAAATGAAATGAGAAAGGGTGTCAACAATCTTATGAGAAAATCTTGACTCATCAGTCAACTGGGGACAGTTAAGATGTAGGGAATGAGAGAGAGGGAAGAACCTGTGTCACCTCTGGGTTTCTGTGTCAGATAACACTAAGACTTCAGCCTTATTGACTCTTGGTTTCCATATCCCAGTGAAGGAAGCTAGGACAGAGCAGAGGCCATCTAGGTCCTCAAGATTCCACTGAGTGTCCTGAATTAGAAAATACTGTTTTTAGCAGAGACTGTAACATGAAGTTTAAAGTGAATTCTGATTCAAACCAACCCAATTTTCTATTTTCACTTACATGCATGCTGGAATAACTCAGGTCCTCATTACCCCTTGCTGAGAACATACAAATGGGCCCCTGAGTGCTCTCCGTCTTCTCTCTTTCCCTGTGCTTGATCTCTGTGCGAACCGCTTTATCACAGCTCTGATAATGCAGCTCTTTTATGAAAAACTCTTCAACAAAAATAGACCTGACCTTTTCCAGATTAAAAGAGATTCCATAAGTAAAGCATTTTCTACAACATCTGGCATCTGAGAAGAAGGTACCCCCCATTTCCGGCTATTATTGTTAAAATTACCATTTCCTCCCAGTTTATCCCTCTTTAAAATCCATGTTTCCAATTGGACTAGAGGACACTGTGTCCCTGTATTTTCCTCAACTCTCAGCCATAGCTTCCTAACATCCACATCTTTCCAGGGGCTCTTACCTTTACCTGGTTGGAACAACTTTCCCCAGCCTAGAGCCTTCAAAGCCCATTCCTTACACCGTCTCCTTTACAAAGCCTGGACTAATGTCCCCAACGAATGCGCTCTCTCCCTCCCTTGAGCCCCCGGCCATTTTTGTCTGTGCTTCTCTACATGGGCCCTTCCTGGATCCTGTCTTGGGTAACAGTCATGTGTGTATGACTCTGAGACAGGGGTGAGACTGGAATGTCTGCAGAAACTGGTTTCACACACAGTAGGGTCTCCAATCTGGGGGACCCAACAGAGTTGAATTACTTTACGTCTTCTGATCTATTCTACAAAGTTTATCTATGTGAGAATACCGTGAGGATGCTTAGCAATTTTTTAAAAATAAACAATGGGAGCTTATACATTAAATGTGTTTAAATACAAAGCATTATTCTAACTAAATTATGTATATGTAGCACTTTTTCTAAAGCAAAGCAATCAGATTAGCAATTTACTCTGCATAATTCATACTTTCGTTCTATACCTATTATTGCCTAGAAGTTAACAACTTTTACGCAAGAACGTTTATTCAGCACTCTGGATGCAAAATTCAAGTATCTTTCCTGGGGTTGAGAGTTCCAAAGCAATAGAATTTGTAGACTTTGTCTTATAAAATAATGGAAATGAGGCCTAAAAAAGACATAAGGACAAGTGCCAAAAAAATACGTGTACATAAGTACAACTAAGGTAACTATAACATCTCAACTTTGAAGGCACAGAGTGTGGACAACCATTGGACAGATCACAACAGTTCAGGACACTGTACTGCATCAGCTGCCTACACAGCAAAAGCAAATTCTCAAATGACACACCAGTGTGAAGTTCTCAATCGAGAATTTAATCTAGACGTGTGGATTCACACTGGGAGGTGTTCTCAGGAAGACAGCTGTCACGTTGCAGAGGGCAGCTGGATCCCCATCAGTCCTCCAGTTCCCTCTCCCAGGGCGGGCAGCAGTGGGGGAGGGATACCTTTAACCCAGACCCATCCCTGCCCTCTACTCTTCTACTGCACCAGGGAGCTGACCAGAAAGCAGCAATAATGTGGGGCATGGGAGGGTCACAGCCCCCAGAGAAGTCATGGCGGAGCAGAGGTGGAGGAGGATAACTTCCCCTCAAACTGACTTCTAATGGACATAATGAAACAAGAGAGCTGAAGGCTGACAGCTACACACTTTTCACAGGTATGATCTTTTTCTCCATATATTATTTTCTCCACTCTAGGGTAGGGCCACAGCAACTACCCTACACACTCCTGCTCCTCTCCACCTCCAGAGAATAAATAGTGGCCTTTCTATCTCATGGTTATATTAAAAAAACAAGGGTTAATACTTAGTTTGAAAGAGAGAGTTCAGGACACCAGAGCCAGCACTGTCCTCACACCGCTTCTGGTTCCTAAGGCATTAGCATCAGTTTTGTGGTATGTGTTCCTGGCAAGGAGGCAACAGTGATGTTCTACTGAGTTCTACCTCTTTTACTTGTCCCTACTGTGCTCCCAATGACACGTCTTAACTCCAAGCCTTTGCAAGCCCTAGCTCTGCTTCTCATCTTGATGACCTGGCTTCTTGCTGACTCATCCTTGCATGTAACTGGCATGATCCGCAAGTTGGCATAGGACAAAAGTATGGAATGTGGCCATGACTGATGGCTCAGAACCAGAGGATGCTCCTTCAGTCTTTTCTCAACACTGCAGCCAGAGGGGCCCTGCTAAAATGTAAACATGTCCCCTCATTGACTCATAGGCTTTTGCTTCTGCTTTTCTAAGAACATCCTGTCTCAGCCAGCCAAGCCGTTCACAAATGTCCCATTTCTCTCCTTCCCTTTATAGCAAAATTTTTGAGAGATTTGTCTGTACATACTGTCTCCCAATTCCTCTCCTCTCATTTTTTCTTGAACCAATTCCATCAGCCATTCACTCCCACTGCTCCACTAAAATTGCTTTTAAAATCATTGCCAGTCACTTCTACCTTGTAAATGCAACAGTCAAGTCTCAGTTCTCAACTCACTTTTCCTAACAGTAGGATTTGACACAAACCATTGTCTCATCCTTGAAATCCTTTCTTCACCTGGCTTCCAGGAAATATAACTGCCCAGTTTTCTTCCTAGTTTTCTGTACATTCCACTCAGGCTCCTTTGCTGCCCAATTTCTAAATGCTGGTGTGCCCCAGGGCTCAGTTCTTGGACCTCTTCAGCTTTCTCTCTACACTCATTCATTCAACTCCTGGGTTTGAATACCATTTATATGCTGATGACTCTGAAATTTACGCCTTCACTGCACACCTCTCCCCCCATGGCCCGGATGTCTGCTAGGTCACGATTTAACAGGTCCAAAAGTGAGCTCCTGGTGTTCCTGAGGTCCCCATAGCCTCCCACATCTCAGTCAATGGCAATTCGTCCTGCCAATTACTCAGATCACAGACCTTCAAATCATCCTAGCCTCTTCTCTTTCTCTTACACCCTATGCCAATCCATTGACAAATCCTGTCAGAACTATCTTTAAAAAAAATCCAGAATGTATGTACTTCTCACCACTCCACTGCCCCCACCATGGTCCAAGCCACATCATCAGCTGCCTGGACTACTGCAATAGCCCCCTGGCTGGTCTCTGCTTCCAATCTCTCCCCGTCTTTCCCCAGCTGCAGAGTGGTCTTATTGAAACCTAAGCCAGATGCCACTCCTCTGGCCCAAAGCCTCAAATGATTTCTCAGAGAAAAAGTCAAAGTCCTCAGCATGACCTCGAAGGCCCTGGTGCCCTCTTCCTCACTACCTGCCTTCGTCTCCTGCTGCTCTGCCTCTTACTCACTCCCCTGGCACCATGCTGCCTCCTAGTTGTTCCTGGCATGTTCCATTTCACTCTTGCCATGGAGCATTTTCTGGAACGTTCTTCCCCAGATATATTATATCTCAATTTCTCACTTCCTTAGATTTTTTTCTCAAATTTCTTATTCTCAGTAAAGCCTTCCATGGCCACTCTATCTATATTTTCACCTCCACACTCCACGTCTCCTTTCTCTGCTTTACTTTTCCTTTTTCACCACCACCATCTGGCATATTTTGTTTATTTAACTTATTTCTGCTCTGTCTCTCCCATTAGAATGCATGATCAAGAAGAGGAGGTATTTTTGTCTTCTCTGTTCATTGTTGAATCTCCAGTGCTTAACATAGGGCTGCACACAGCAGATGCTCAACAAATATGTGCTGAAAGAATGAATATCCATTCTGTCGGCACCACACATGTGTCAGATATATGTCCACTTCTTATACATTATAAGGTTGAGTACCAGATTCAAAACCGAGGGCAAAAAGAGAATTCACAATGACAATCAGAGGTTGTTTCTCAGATGAGAGACCTACGATGGTCGGAATTTAAATTTCAGGAGGCAGAAGGACTTAGTCTAACTAAAGATGGAGCTACTGTTGCCAAGCATGATGTGTTACAGGTTAAGCAAATGCAGGTAACTGTTACAGTCATTTCTGTCCGCAGTAAGCGCTTCCCCTTGAAATGTCTGGCTTCTATTATTTTGAACCTGCACCTAACTGACTTTGAATTTTTCTCTGCAAAACAAGGAGACACACTTGAAGGTCAGAATCACGGCATTTCAAAATGGAAGAGACTATACCACTGCACATAGACCAACAGTTGACTTCAATTTTTTTATTTTCCTGTATGTCTGGGGCAGGGTTTTGTTTTTTGTTTGGTTGTTTGTTTTTTTGGTTTGGTTTTTATTCCTTTCTACATGTCTCATATATTGTCAGGCTCCTGAAGCGAAGGGCCTCTACTTTAATCGGATCTCTTCCATCAGAACAGTAAGGATTCACACAGGCATTTTTGTTTTGTCCTAGTGCGAATGTTAAAACTAACGAAAATACTCTTTATTAATAATATAGTAGGACAAGTAAGTATGTAATGTGTCACACTTCTGCCTACATTTTGCAGGAATTTTTTACAGCTTTAATCATTTCTAGAATGCAATATGCTCAAAAAAGATTTTTAATTGTCTCTGGAAATGTATCATCCAAAATTACAGCAGCAGGCCTGTCTCCTCTGCCCCTGAAACTAAGAAAATGAGATAGGAGCAAACTGACACAAAGACAAGATTTGTCACCGAGCTATCAATCCCATATTACAAGGAAATATATGGCAATTTGCCCAGAATTTCCACTAAAATTCTTAACAAGCAAGTGTTCTTCTGTAAAGATTGTCCCAGAAAAACAATGAATTAAAGAATTAAAGTAAATTAAGGAGGGTGATTTCACACCCTGACTGCAACAGCCTTCCATCAGATGATCGATGACAACATATCCTAATGGATTCCATGAGCTTTTTTTATTTCCACAAAGAACTACCGAGCAGACATCAATAAAAGTATCAGTGAAAGCATTTAATTATTACTGTTCACTTCAGGGCTAAAGGATAGGTTTAGTAAATGATTTTTTAAGGAACAAAAAGAGAAAGCCCTCTAGCTAGGAAATGAGTAACTCTGAAGCCCTTTACAGCCCCGCTGATGGAGACCAGAAGCTGGGAACCAGCCGGAGTACCACTGCCCGGTCCCTCTAAATGCTTGGCCAGATGCCCCACCACCACCACTAGGAAACAGTGGCATCTGGGCTCTTAGGACCCACATATGAAGCCTGGGCTCCTGCAGTTCTTCCTGCAACAGGGAATGGGGACAAAGGCCAAACCACGTAATTAGCTGGAAAGGGGAGTGGAACAAGATGGAGATTTAGGAGACTCCTGAGTGCCTCTCCTCCCATGGACACACCAGATGTACAGATACAGATGGAGTAATTCCCTCTGAAAAAGACCCAGAAACTAGCAGAGCGACTCCTACACATCTGGCAAATGAGAAAATATCCACAGTGAAATGGGTAGGAAAGGCTGGGACACACTGTTGTCATAAATTCCACCCCTGGCACAATGCCATACAATCGGGAGGGAGCCCCCAACTCCCACCTCCTCCCCGAGGAGTGAAGAATTTGGACCACACATCCAAAGGCCCAACTTTTAAGAATCCCACCAGAGAGGCCCCCAAAACATCTAGCTCTGAAAGCCAATGGGGCTTGTGTCCACGAGAACCCTAAGACTACAGCAAACAAAGAAAGAGTTCTTAATGGACATGCAAACTCTCACCATAGCCACCCTGCCCCCGTACCCAGGGCTCAGCACAGAGGGAGCAGGCAGGAACACCCATCTCCCACCTCTCCCTAAAAGAGAGGTGTCTGCGTACTTAAAAGATGCTGCCTGACGCTTCTATTTAGCAAGCATCTAGGGCTACATACATCCTCTCCAGAGATCAGGGAAGCCTGCAGACACCTCCCCCACCTACTCTTTCCAGCCTCCTCCAATAATAAAACCAAGTTGCCACTGTCTCCATGGAAGAAGCTTGTACACAGGTCTGGCACCCCAGCTTTTGTGGCTGCTGCCCGAGAGATGGGACCTGGACCTCCTGGCTGACAGCCAGTGGAGCTTGCACTCATGAGTCCCACAAGACTGCAGCAAACAAAGACGCAGGTTTGTTTTTTTTTTATTGAGGTCACAGTGGTCTAAAACATCATATAAATTTCAGGGGTACATCATTGTATTTCAGCTTCTGTGTAGACTACATCATATTCACCACAAAAAACTCTAGTTTCCATCCATCACCATACAAATATCCCCTTTTACCCCTTGCACCCTCCCCCTATCCCTGCCCCTCTGGTAACCACCAATCTGTTCCCTATATCTTGTGTTTGTTTGCTGTTTTCTTATTATTGTTTTATCTTCCACATGTGAGTAAAATAATACAGTATTTGTCTTTCTCTGTCTGACATACTTCACTTAGCATAATACCCTCGAAGTCCACCCTGTTGTTACAAATGGCAAATTTCATCATTTTTATACTTGAGTAGTATTCCATTGTATGTGTATATACACACAACATCTTCTTTATCCATTCATCCATTGATGGGCACTTAGGCTGTTTCCAAGTCTTGGCTATTGTGAATAATGATGTGATGAACATAGGGGTGCAAAGATCTTTTTGAATTAGTGTTTTCACGTTCTTTGGATAAATACCCAGAACTGGAATAGCTGGATCAAATGGTAGTTCTCTTTTTAATTTTTTGAGGGACTCTATACTGTTTTCCATAGTGGCTGCACCAGTTTGCATTCACACCAGTAGTGTATGAGGGTTCTCTTTTCTCCAACTTCATTCTTTTTTGTCTTTTTAATAATACCCTTTCTGATGGGCATAAGGTGCTATCATATTGTAGTTTTGATTTGCGTTTCCCTAATAATTAGTGACATTGATATTTTTTCATGTGCCTGTTGGCTGTTTGCATATCTTCTTTGGAAAAATGTCTGTTCAAATCCTCTGCCCACTCTTCAATCAATTTGGTTTTTTTGCCGCTGAGTTATATGAGTTCTTTATATATTTTGCATATTAACCCCTTATCAGATACATGGTTTGCAAATATCTCTCCAACTGTTAGGTTGTCTTTTTGTTTTGTTGATGGTTTCCTTTGCCATATGGAAGCTTTTTAGTTTGAGGTAGTCCCTTTTGTTTATTTTTTCATTTGTTTCCCTTGCCTGAGGAGACATTTCCAAAAAGATAGTGCTAAGACTGATGTTGAAGAGTGTACTGTCTATGTTTTCTTCTAGAAATTTCATGATTTCAGTTCTTATATTCAAGTATTTAATCCACTTTGAGTTAATTTTTGTGTAAGGTGTAAGATAATGGGCTTTCATTCTTTGGCATGTGGCTGTCTAGTTTTCCCAACACCATTTATTGAAGACTTTCCTTTCTCCATTGTATGTCTTGGCTCCTTTGTCAAAAAGTTAGCTGTTGGCTCCTTTGTCAAAAAGTTAGCTGTCCATAGATGTGTGGGTTTATTTCTGAGCTCTCAATTCTGTTCCATTGATCTATGTGTCTCTTTTTGTGCCAGTACCGTGCCATTTTGATTACTATAGCTTTGTAGTGTACTTTGAAATCAGGGAGTGTGATGCCTCCAGCTTTGTTCTTTCTTCTCAAGATTGCTTTTGCTTTGCAAGGTCTTTCATTGTTCCATATAAATTTTAGGATTCTTTGTTCTACTTTTGTGAAAAATGTTGTCGGGATTTTGATAGAGATTGCTTTGAATTTATAGATTGCTTTAGGTAATATGGACATTTTAACTATGTTTATTCTTCCAATCCATGAGCATGGAATATCTTCCCATTTCTTTGTGTCTTTATTTCTTTCAACAATTTTTTTATAGTTTTGAGTGTACAGATCTATCATCTCCTTTATTAAATGTATTCCTAGATATTTTATTCTTTTTGTTGCAATTGTAAATGGGATTGTATTCTTGATTTCTATTTCTGCAATGTTGTTATTAGCGTACAGAAATGCAACTGATTTTTGCATGTTGATTTTTTATCCTGCAACTTTACTGTATTCATTTATCATTTTTAATAGAGTTTTGGTGGATTCCTTAGGGGTTTGTACATATAAAATCATGTCATCTGCAAACAGTGACAGTTTGACTCCTTCCTTTTCAATCTGGATCCATTTTATTTCTTTTTCTGGTCTAATTGCTCTGCCTAGGACTTCCAATATTATGTTGAATAAGCGTGGTGAAAGTCAGCATCCTTGTCTTATTCTTGTCCTTAGGGGGATAGCTTTCAAGATTTCACCATTGAGTATAATTTAGCTGTAGGTTTGTCACATATGGGCTCTATTATGTTGAGGTACTTTCCTTCTATACCCATTTAATTCAGAGTTTTTATCATAAATGGATGCTGAATCTTGTCAAATGCTTCCTCTGCATCTATTGAGATGATAATGTTATTTTTATGCTTTGTTTTTGTTAAAGTAACATATCATGTTGATTTGTGAATGTTGAACCATCATTGCTTCCCTGGAATAAATCCCACTGGATCCTGGTATATGATCCTTTTACTGTATTGTTGTATTCAATTTGCTAATATTTTATTGAGGATTTTTGCATCTATGTTCATCAGTGATACTGACCTGTAATTTTCTTTTTTTGTTTGTCCTTGTCTAGTTTTGGTATCAGAGTAATGCTTACCTCATAAAATGAGTTAGGAAGTATTCCCTTCTCTTCAATTTTTTGGAACAGTTTGAGAAGGACAGGTATTAAATCTTCCCTGAATGTTTGGTAGAATTCACCACAGAAGCTGTCTGATCATGGACTTTTGGTTTGGGGGAGTTTTTGATTAATGTTTCAATCTCCTTATTAGTGACTGGTCTATTCAGATTCTCTATTTATTCTTGAGTCAGTTTTGGGAGGTTGTATGATTCTAAGAATTTATCCATTTCTTCTGGGTTATCAAATTTGTTGGCATATAGTTTTTCATAGTATTCTAATTCTTGGTATTTCTATGGTAGCCATTGTAATTTCTCCTCTTTCACTCCTGATCTTATTTATTTGAGCTTTCTTTTTTTCTTAGTGAATCTAGCTAAGGGTTTGTCAATTTAGGTTATCTTTTCAGAGAACCAGCTCTTAGTTTCACTGCTGTTTCCTATTGTCTTTTTAGTCTCTATTTCATTTATTTCCACTTTGATTTTTATTATTTCCTTCCTTCTACTGATTTGGGGCTTTGTTTGTTTTCTTTTTCTAGTTCCTTTAGCTGCAGTGTTAAATTGTTTGAGATTTTTCTTGTGTCTTCAGGTAGGCCTGTATTGCAATAAACTTCCCTCTTAGTACCACTTTTGCTGTATCCCATAAATTTTGGTATGTTGTATTTTCATTTTCATTTGTCTCCAGGTATTTTTCTGTTTCTCTTTTGATTTCTTCATTGACCCAATAGTTGTTCAATAGCATTTTGTTTAATCTCCACATATTTGTCACTTTTCCAGCTTTCTTCTTGTAGTTGACTTCTGGTTTCATACCCTTGTGGTCAGAAAAGATGCTTCATATGATTTCAATCTTCTTAAATTTATTGAGACTTGTTTTGTGGCCTAATATGTGATCCATCCTAGAGAATTTTCCATGTGTATTCAAAAAGAATGTGTATTCCCACCACATTTTTGGATGGAATGTTCTGTATATATCTATTAAGTCCATGTGGTCTATGTGTCATTTAAGGCCAATGTTTCCTTATTTATCTTCTCTCTGGATGATCTATCCATTGATGTAGGTGGGGTGCTGCAGTCCCCTACTATTATTGTCTTACTGTCAATTTCTCCTTTTATGTCTATCAATATTTGCTTTATGTATTTAGGTGCTCCTATGTTAGGCATGTAGATATTTACAAGTGTTAGCCTCTTGCTATATTGTTCCTTTTATCATTATGTAATGCCTTTCTTTGTTTCTTGTTACAGTTTTTATTTAAAGTCTATTTTGTCTGATATAAGTATCGCTACCCCAGCTTTCTTTTCATTTCTATTTGCATGTTTCACTCCCTTCACTTCCAGTCTGTGAATGTCTCTAGATCTGAAGTGTATCTCTTGTATGCAGCATATATATGAGTCTTGTTTTTTCACCCATTCAGCCACCCTATGTCTTTTGATTGAAGCCTTTAGTTCATTTTCAGTTAAATTGCTTTTGATAGGTATGTAATTATTGCCATTTGTTACTTGTTTTCTACATGTTTTTGTAGTTCTTCTCTGTTCCTTTCTTCTTCTCTTGCTCTCTTTCCTTGTGATTTGATGACTTTCTTTAGTGTTATGTTTGGGTTCCTTTATCTTTAATTTGTGTGTATTTATTATAAGACTTTGGTTTGTGGTTACCATGAGGTTCATATTTAACAACCTATGCATATAGCAGTTTATCTTAAGCTGATACTCTCTTAAGTTTGACCACATTCTAAAAGTCCTACGCTCTTACTCCTCTCCCATGTTTTATGTGTTTGACATCATAGATTACCTCTCTAATTTTGTGTATCCCTTAACCTCTTACTGTAGATACAGATGCTTTTAGTACTGTCATCTTTTGACCTTCACACTAGTTTTATAAGTAGTTGCCCTTACTATATATTTGCTTTTACCACCAATACTTTTTCTTTGATAATTTATCATTTCTATTTGTGGTCTTTTCTTTTCCACTTAAAAAAGTCTATTTAACATTTCTTGTAAGGCAAGCTTAGTGGTGATGAGCTCCTTTATTTTTTGCTTGTCTGGAAAAATCTATGTCTCCTTTCATTCTGAATGATAACCTTGCTGAGTAGAGTATTCTTGGTTGTAGGTTTTCTTCCTTTCAGTGCTTTGAATATATTGTACCACTCCCTTCTAGCCTGTATAGTTTCTGCTGAAAAGTCAGCTCATAGTCTTATGGGAGTTCCCTTGTACATAACTTCTTGTATTTCTCTTAGAGCTTTTAAGATTCTCTCTCATCTTTAAGTCTTGATGTTTTCATTATAATGTGTCCTGGTGTGGGCCTCTTTGGGTTTATCTTGTTTGGTACTCTCCGTTCTTCCTGTATCTGGATGTCTGTTTCCTTCCCCAGGTTAGAGGAGTTTTCAGCTGTTATTTCTTCAAATAAGTTCTCTCTCTTCCCTTTGTCTCTGTCTTCTCTCTCTGGGAAACTATAATGCAAATGTTAGATAGCTTGATGTTGTCCCTGTCCTTAACCTGTCCTTGCTTTTTTTAAAATTCTTTTTCTTTTTTCTGTTCAGCTTGGGTGATTTCCTCTTCTCTGTCATCCAGATTGCTGATCCGTTCTGTGTCATCTATTCTACTGTTGATTCCCTCTAGTGAATTTTTCATTACAATTATTGCATTCTTCACCTCTGATTGGTTCTTTTTTATATTTTCTAACTCTTTGTTGAAGTTTTCACTGCGTTCATCTATTCCTCTCCTGAGTTCAGTGAGCTCTCTGTATGACCGTTACTTTGTATTCTTTATCAGGTAAATTATCTTTGTTTCATTTAGTTCTTTTTCTGAAGATTTTCCCTGTTGTTTTATTTGAAACATATTCCTCTGTCTCCTCATTTTGCCTACTTCTCTGTGCTTATTTACATGTATTAGGTGGATCAGCTGTGTCTCCTGATCTTGCAAATGTAACCTTATGTAGGACATGTCTTATGGGGCCCAGCAGCGTGCTCCCCTCTCTTCATCCATGCCGAGTGCTCCAGGAGTGTCCCCTGTGTGGCTGTGTGTGTCCTTCTGTTGTGGTGGGCATGCAGGTAGGTGAGGCTGGGCTCCAAGCCAGCTGGTTGCAAGGCCCAGCCACATGAAGCTGCTACAGGCATGCTATTTGCTGGGGCAGGCCCCAGTGTGGCTGGTTTCAAAGCTTGGTGGCACACAACTGCTGTGGGTTTGCTAGTGAGTGGGTCAGGCACCCAGTGTGGCTGGTTGCAGGGGCAGCAGCACATGACTTCTGCTAGCTCACTGGTGGGCAGGGCAAGCCCCCAGTGCAGCTGGCTGTGCATTCCAGCAGTGCACAAGTGCCTCAGGCACATTGGTGAGTGGGGCAGACCCCCAAGAAGGTGGCATGTGACCGTTTCAGTTGCACTGGTGGGCAGGGCAGATCCCCTGTGTGACTGGTTGTGAAACCTGGCAGTGCGAGACTGCTGTAGGCTCACTCGGTGCTGCCTGTGCTGCCCGGCTACACACAACTGTCTGAGTGCACTAGTGGGTGGGGCAGGCTCCTGCACTAAGAGGCAAGAGGGAGAATTCTAAAATGGCAACTGCCAGTGTTGGCATCAGTGTGGCTGAACTACGTCACAAAAATAGCAGCTGCTAGTCCCTAGACGAGGGTCCAAGACACCTCTTGCTTCTCCAGGAGGTGCTCCAAGCTTAACAAGTGAGTCTCTTTTACCAATGGACTATGCACTTTTCTATCTGGTGTTTTTGTGCTGGTTTCCGGATTGAGTGAGGCTGTGCACGGGCCCTTTAAGAGCAAGTTTGCTTTTCCTAAAGTTCTATAGTTTTCCTGGGTGTATTTCCTATTGGTTTTCGAAGCCAGGTGTTTTGGGGTCTCCTCTCTTCTGTGCTGAACTAAGGGCTGGGGTGCCTAATGAAGAGCTGGAATCCCCAAAGCTCCGTACTTCTGAGATGGCTCAACTGTGATCACCGGGGCTAGGTGTGGGTTTTCTCAGCAGGACTATATCTCTGCCTCTTCCACCCCTGCGGTGTTCCTTGTTGTGGAGGTCCTTTTCATCCTCTTTCCAGACCTCCCTCAGAGGACATTATTCCACATATAATTGTAGATTTGTTGCATCCATGGGAGGAGGCAAGCTCAGGATCCTCCTCTGTCACCAGCTTCCAAACTCCTCAAGAAGCAGTTCTTAAGAAGCACGAGAACACTCTTCCATGCTATACGCCAGGCCCAGCACAAAGGGAGCAGGCACAACATCCACCTCCCAGTTTCTCCCTGGAAGGGGTTTAACGACATACTCTCCCAGCTGCTGCCTGAGGGTCCAGCTTCTAATCAGACTGCATCGGCGCTGACCATGATCCTGACCTTTGGGACACAGACAGCTCTTAACACACCCTCAACTACTGGTAGCCACTAAGAACAAGGAAGGTTGCTTGGACAATCATAAAAGTTTGAGAGACAACTAGGAGCTCAGGCTGGGCTGAATGACAAGGTTCATCTCCTACACGGGACAACTCTGTAAGACTGGGAGAGGTTGCTATTTTATCTAGTGCACAGAAATCGACACAGAGAATCAAGGAAAATGAAGAAAAAGAGGAATAAGTTCCAAACAAATAAACAAGATGAATCTCCACAAAGAGATCTTAACTAAATAGAGATAAGTGATTTACCTGATAGAAAGGCATAAACATGGGGGGTAAGCGCCTTGACATCAGTCTTGGCAATCAATGATTTTTTGGATTTGACACCAAAAGTAAAGGCAACAAAAGCAAAAATAAATAAGTGGGACTACACCAAACTAAAAAGCTTCTGCACAGCAAAATAAACCATCAACAAAATGAAAAGGCAACTTATGGAATGGGAAAAATATTTTCAAATCATATATCTGATAAGGGGTTAGTATCCAAAATATACAAGGAACTCATACAACTCAATAGCAAAAAAAAAAAAAAAAAAAAAAACCCTAATTAAAAAATGGGCAAAGGACCTGAATAGATATTTTTCCAAAGAAGACAGACAAATGGCTAACAGGTATGTGTAAAGATGCACAATATCACTCATCATCAGGGAAATGCAAAACAAACCCACAATGAGACATCACCTCACACCTGTTAGAATGGCTTTATCAAAAAGACAAGGGATAATAAATGCTGGTAAGGATGTGGAGAAAAGGAAACCCTTGGGTACTATTGGTGGGAATGTAAACTGGTACAGACAGTATGGAAAATAGTATGGAGGTTCCTCAAGAAATTAAAAGTAGAACTACCATATGATCCAGCTATTCCCAATTCTGGAAATATATCCAAAGTAAATGAAACCATTATCTTGAAGAGATATCTATAGTCCCATGTTCATTGCAGCATTATTTACAATAGCCAAGACATGGAAACAACCTAAGTGTCCATCAATGGATGAACGGATCAAGAAAATATGAAAGCCATATATATAGCGGGATATTATTCAGCCCTTAAGAAGAGGGAAATCCTGCCATTTATGACAACCTGTATGAACCTGGGGGGCATTACGCTAAGTGAAATAAGCCAGAAAGAGAAAGACAAATACTGCATGGTATCACTTATATGTGGAATCTAATAAAAACACAAACAAACACATAGAAACAGGGTAGAAAAGTGGTTGCCAGGGGCTAGTGGTGAGGGAAATAGGGAAAGTTTGGTCAAAGGGTACAAACTTTCAGTTATAAGATGAATAAGGTCTGAGGATCTAACATATAACGTGGTGAGTATAATTGATAACACTGTATTGTATAAATGAAATTTGCAGCAGAGTACAACTTAAACATTCTTACCAAAAAAATAAAATAAAGGGAAATATCTGAGATAATGGATTGTTCACTCAAAGTGGGGAATCCTTTCACAATGTAAACATATATCAAATCATCACTTTGTACATTTTAAATATATTCCAATTTTATTTGCCCATTACACCTCAATAAAGCTGAAAGAAAATAGACAGTCCTCCTTGCAAGGGAGCAGAAAGTGGGTGTGAGGGATCCTGAACGCCAAGACACGTCAGAGTGGCAGCGGCCAGGAAATACTACAGGAGTGAAAGCACTTCCTTTGCCACATTTGCATCTCCATTCTAATCTCTTTCATATTTCCTATTAATCTGAATCAGTTAAGAACCTAAAATTTTTGTAGTGCTGCGGATGTTCATTCTGAAACAACCAAACATCTCTGGAGTATTTACAGGTAACACGACAGGACAAGGGAGGGGGCAGCAGCTCCCGTTTATTACGTCAACTCTACTTAAGAAAACAAAGATGCCTCAATGTTGGCTGGTCAGCATTCAGTTACGACTGGAGTTGAACAGTAACTTTTCACAGGATTCTATTTCCTTGCTTTGTGCTGGATCATTTATCACTCCAATAACATGAAACACAATTCATGCCTATAACACTGAGTTAGGAATGATCGCAGGCTATTCTCGTCCGTTTGTATGAACACACAGATCGACTGTTCTCCACGGCTCCAGATAACCAACGAGGCTGAAAGAATGCCATTGAGCAAGTGTTACAAAAAAAGGTTCTTCAAATAAGAGTGCCAGATTTTATTTTGCACAAATTTTTGATAATCCAAATTTTCAAACAGTTTGGAAGAGCTGGAATCGTTAATGCTTTAAGAAAATACTGCAATTTGAGAATGACATTGATTCATATTTCCCCACTAAGGGAATCTTTCCAGTTCTTCATCGCTCAGAATCACCAAGGCCCTCTAGTAACGCCATCCCTGAGTAATCAGCCTATGTTTTGTTGTCTGGGGCTTGAGGGGGTAGAGGACAGTGTTCTGTGAAAAAGAATGTTCAGGAAAAGTAATCACTGGGGATTTCACAGGTTTAGGCAAATGCATATTATGCTCACAATGGGGAATTGTATAAGACTTACATTTATGAGCCTTCAGTCCTTCAAAGGAAACTGGTCCGATCTCATAATACTCATATTCCCAGGTGTAATCAGAATTAGATGCGGATTGCTGGGACGTTCTGTTAGAAATTAACCTCTGGGCAGACATCTCCACCCTGCACAAACGGAGAAAGGCAAGTGCAGAACCGTTAATTCATCCAGGATGGCACAGGGACTCTCATTGCTCTTGACCACATTCAGGAGTCGAGCAGGCAAAGTCCTCAGGGAGGTCTTATCAACCAAGTCAGGGAGGGGCCCTCACTGGCTGTCTGCACCTCCTACCATGTGGCCATTATTTCCTTTTCTCTCTCCACTAGACTAGAATGTATTTGAAATCAGACACCATGTCTTCTTTTCCTGTTGTCCCCAGAACTTAACCCAGTGCCTACCACATAATCAACTTTCAATAACTGATGGAAGAAGGAAGGGAGACAACACATCACAAAGCCTGAGCTTACAACTTCAGCCTCACCACCAATAACTGCATGAGTATGTAAGGAGCCTAGAGAGAATAAATAAAATCAGTGTCAGAAGTGAACTAGCTCAGTATCTACCTATTGAGCACCTACGATGCAACAGTAAAGACATGCAACCTTAGTCTAATGAAATGGGGTGGAAAAAAGAGAAATGAGCAACAAAAATCATATAATACGAGAAGATCCTCAATGTAAGTCCAAATCTTGCCCAGTTTGCTCCTGAAATTTGTCCTATTTTCAGGATGTCTCAAGTATATTCTTTGTGATGATTTTAGATTAAAAAACTCTGACTTCTGGGGCCAGCCTGGTGACATACTGGTTAAGTTCACACGCTCCGCTTTGGCGGTCCAAGTTTCGCAGGTTCAGATCCCAGGCGTGGACCTAGCACTGCTCGTCAAGCCATGCTGTGGCGGCATCTTACATAAAATGGAGGAAGATTGGCACAGATATCAGCTCAGCAACAATCTTCCTCAAGCAAAAAAAAGAGGAAGACTGGCAACAGATGTAGGTCAGAGCCAATCTTCCTCACACAAACACACACACACAACTCTGGCTTCTTTGAGAGAAGAGGTTGCACTGAGCAGCATGGATGCAAAAGGTGACAAGTCAATAGAGCCAGTATTCAACACTGAGCATCTACTGTATGCAAGACACTGTACATTGTGGGACAAAGGAGCTGCTTGAGAGACAGCCCCAGACCTCACAGACCTTCCCTTACAATGGAGAAAGAATACAAATTGACAAATAACAGTAATATACGGGGAAACTTGAAAGAAATACCAACCAAAACCAAGAATCACTGAGCAGTCACCACCACTGGGTCCCACCTGCCAAGAGCTTTCTGAAGTTCCCCTTCTCCCACTCCCCCACAGGTTAGTATCACTCAGCACACAGAGCACAACCCCCAGGGAAACTGAGGCAAAAATCACTACCACCCCCTCTGCCCCAAAGCATGAGTCTCACCTTTCCCTCTTCCCTTCTCCCCCACCCCCAGCCCTGGACCCCGCAGAAACAGATCCAAACCCTTTCGCATCATGTTGTTTAAAAGATGGTGTGCTCTGATCCAGAGATGCATGCCAGTATCAGAACTGGACTGTGACTCTGAGTGCCCCGCCAGACCAAGCATTCCTCCAAATGAAAGCAACAGTTCTCACATGGGAAAGAAAGCTACACAAATTTTAAGGAAAACTGACCTTTAAGTAAGTTTTCAGCTACCGTTCTAACACCAGCACTAAAATAACATAAAACCATTACCATGGTATCACCTTTGGCATTTCTAGTGTTTGAACAAGAGATTATTTCCTCAAGAGATTATTTCCTTCAATGATGAAATAAATTTCCTCAGGAAATGAAAATTAACAACGCCAACCCCAGAAGCACTATCCTCACTTATGAGCCCTTCTCCAGAAGAAAAGAATTGTGTGGGAGAGAAGTAGCTCTTCCGTTAGAGGGTTTAGAGATGATGGTAGATTAGGATAAACGTAGGTTCTGTTTGAGAATGGTAAGAATTTCACACCATGCAGGAAGAAAAGGCGCTGGATCTGAAGTTGGAAGACCAGGGTCTTCGCCTTTGCTCTACCTCCAGTTGCTATGTGGCCAGGCAAGACACTCATCTCTCCAGCCACACTTTCCTCATCTGCAGAAGTGATCATCCTGACTGGCTGAGGATGCTGCTATCAGGAAACGGTTTTGGCTATGGTCACTAGTAGCCACCATCATTACCCACTTGGCCCACTTCTCCAGCCTCCTACCTGGTTTTTCTGCTTCTACTCTTATTAACCTATTGTCATCCACCCTCCACACATCAGCCAACGATCTTTTAAAAAGACAAACTGCCCTTGTTACTCCTTTGCTTAATACTTTTAGGTTTCCCATTACTCTAAGGACAAAGTCCAAAATACTTAACATGTCCTACAAGGTCGTGACTTGGGCCCTGCTCTTTCCTCTTCTCTGCCTCGTACCCCACCTACGGGCACTTGCATTTCTTGCAGTTCCTCAAATACTTAATGCTCTCTGTGACCTGCACACGTGCTGTTCACCCCCCAGGAGTGTTCCTCCTAACAACCCCACCCTCACCCACTCCTCTTTCCCTGCCTTCTCCTGTCATCTACAGCTGAGTTGGCAAATCCAGCCCACCGCCTGTTTTTGAACACCCTGCAAGTGAAGAATGTTTTTACATTTTTTAATAGTTGAAAACAATCAACAGGATGGTGTTTCATATGACATGAGGAAATTATATGAAATTCCAGTATCAGAGTCCATAAATAAAGTCTTATTGGGACACAGCCACCCTTGTTTGTTTTGTATTTTTATGGCTTCTCTTGTGTTAGAACAACAAAGCTGAGCAGCTGCAACAGAGATAGTACGGTCCAAAAAGCATAAAATATTTACTTTCTGTTATTTTACAGAAAGTTTGCCAACACCTCCTCTAGAGCCACGGGAAAAAAATGATCTAAATGAAGATGATAACAGTACTTATTTTCACGGAGTTGCTGTAAGGATTAAATGTGATGTTGCACGAAATGTGAGGAGCCAGGACCCAGGTTAAGATCAGTAACCAGCAGCCAGCACTACTATTACAAGCTAAGAAATCTGAGTCTAGGATAGAAAAGCCCAGGCTTGTTCTTCAGACATCACCAACTCCCCTAACAGCCAATTCCTATCAAATTCACCATGTGGTTCATTGATCTACGTGCTCTAGACAAATGACTAAAATAACAATAAAAAAATAACTCAAAAGACATTTGTTTAGATGGTTTAAAAATTATAATAAGAAACACATACATCGTGGGACTCATGCTGCTCCATCAAGTGATAAATATGGCAATAATCTCTCTTTTTTTAAGGAAAATAAGATAAAGTCTGGTTAGATCCTATTATTTTTATCGGAAATCAGCATTACAACCAATGTAATAAGCAGAGCAGAGAGAGGCTCTAGGCTTCATCTTGCACCAAAATGGATAACAGAAAAATAGCACAAGTACATAAAACAATGAAGAAGATAAAGATGGGAGAGTGTTTTGCATTCTCTGCCTGAGCAGCACTCCCACAGCTATGCTGTGCCCCAAGTCGGCAGGCAGTGGTGACCCCTGTCTGTGGCTGCCCAGGCCCACAGGACTGCAGGTCTTCTCGCTACTCTCTCAGGCCAGAAAGAAGCATTCCAACCACCCTCACTGGCCCGGCCAGGAAGAGCAAATAAAATCTATCTGTAAAGGAGTTAGGTATGAAGAAATATCAACCCCTCACTTACCATAGAGAAAGTGTTTTTTCATTCCTTCTTTTTCGCTCCCTTACACTATTTCTGTTCATCTACATGAACTATTTGGAGACGGATGGAGACCAAAATGGAATGAAAGTCATGCATGCACAGCTCCTGACAGTGGAAAGACCATCCTTTAGGAGAAGAAGAAAGCCCTGAGAAACACCTGGAGACAAGAGTGAGTGATAACAGAGCCAGCCTAGCCGAGGTTCTCTGGGGAAGGAGAATGAAATGCTGGACGGCCTCTCCCGGAGCAGAAACCATCTTGGCAGCCTGCAATAAAAGGCTTCTGTTTTCACTGGCTATCTCCTCTCAGCTCTTGAATCCCAAAGATAGGTCTGGAGGACAGAACCTCTGGCCTCTCCTTTCAAGCAGTCACCTAGCACCCTTGGAAAACTCCATGAGGCCATATTTTTTCCTCCAAGTTTCAAATTAATCAGCTTGGGCCATCAAATGCACAAGGACCAAGAACAACCAAAAGGCTATAGAAAGCATTTTGTATAACACCCATAATTGAAGCCCAGGGTTGCCTTTCTGAGCTTTGCAGAAGCAGAGCTGGCACCGTTTCGCCATTTAGAAACTGCCAGCATGTCTGGGTGGCAGCCCCCAGAGTCTGATATTCTCACCACAGCGAGGAATGTCTGGGCCATAACACACAGGGAGGGAGAGCCGGTCTGGCACCAGGGCTTCCTCATAGTGGGGGTGAGGAGGGCTGCGGAAAAGCAGGCAGCTGCTCGCTCCTGAACATAGCAGACAGGAAATGCAGAGCTGGAGGAACAGCTGCCTTCTGCGCCTCCGCTGCTCCTGAGCATCTCTGGGGAGATTTTCTCAATGTCGGATTTCTTCATAATGTTAGCATCATTAAAAATAACTTGTTCCAGAGGAAATATATCCTAAACAAGCTTCCTGGAACAGCGCAGAGAGACTAATTGCTCTTTTAAGCAGTTGAAAGCACCCTTGCCAACAAAAAAGAGAATGAAAAACTATGCCTGCACCTCAAAGCCACATGCGGAAAGGCAGCTTATCTTTTCCAGGTGTACATGAGGTAGGTTAAGCCAGCTTACGAGGCTGGGGGAGGGAGGGAAGACCTCAACCCCAAATAGAGAAAGCGTGATTAGCTGGCCCCAGACACTGTCACGTCTGCCTAAACATCACCCCTTCTCCCATCCATGTTCCCAACACTTTCATCCTTTCTGCTGGCTGTTCAATCCTCCTCCAACCCAGCTTCCCACGCACTCCTGGGAACCCTCTTTCCTTCTTAAAGACAAGTCAAGAATTCTCTCCACCTCCTGGAATTTGGGGAGCTGTACGGGACATGGAACCTTCTGTGCAGTGAATAAAGGCTCTTCATCAATATCCTCGGTGGGTTATGATGGGTACACATCCCAAGGGGGCTGTTTCCTCGGAATTGGACAATCTTTATTTCCAGGTTAAGGGGTAAACATCAGCAGATGAGTTTTCTAAGTGACCACCAACTCAGGCACAGGACCAGCACATTAAGATCCAAAAGATGCCCACAGATCCTGAAAATTGAGCATGCAGACACGTACACATGCACACAACCAACAGCACAGCCAGAAAGGCACTCCAAGAAGCTGCCAGCAGACGCCACAGATCCAAAGACCCAGGGTGACCAGCCTCTATGCAGGAAGAAGACCTAAGAACACATTCAGATTTGAGATCAAAATTCCCACTTGCAGGCATTCTGTCACCTCTCTCTTTAATCCTGTAATTTCAAAAGTGGGCATGCCACCCGGGACACCAACCTCTGTTCTGGCCTGGGCCATAAAGGTCTCATTAGCTACCTGCTCTTATGTCTTTCTTCCTCCTATTCCTTGGAACAACTGTCCCCAGCACACCACAGAGAAGTCACCCTCTTGACCCATCACCCAATCTCTCTCCAGCAAAGGCATCTGAGAAACCAAAGGTAAAGTCTGGCCAGGCCGCGCTCTCGAGCCTCAGGAGCCCAAGGTCGGAATTTCTGAACCACAGCATTAGAAGCTTAATTCCCTCATTGCAAAGAGGGGTGCCCAGCACTCAAACCACAACTGATGGTACACCCAGCTTACCAGCATCTAGGTGGGCAGGAGCACACAGAAATCAAATGAGATACTGCATAATTATGAGTCGGGCTTATGGTGGGACCAGCTAGCTGGATATTCCTAAAGCACTTCTGGAGGCAACAAATCCAGCAAGGAATCATGCTTGACCATCTAAAATCAGATCTTCACCGTGCACCACAGTACAGACTATGAGAGGACTGCACGGACCAAACCTCTAGGGCCTTCTCTTTCCTCTGCCCTCTCTTCCCCAAGTACTAACCAGACAGGGGCCTCCTCTGCTTTGCTCACTGCTGTATTTCCAGCAATGTGCATGAGGCCTGGCTCATAGCAGACACACAATAAATACTTGTTGAATCAGTTTCTCATAATGTGGAGAAGCACAAAATTATCTTGTTTCACTCTCTTTCTCAACCCTGAACCTGGGAGCAGAGTTCTCCCATTCTAACAGAGACTTCAACTGAAGATTGAGAAGAATATTATGCCCACACAGGGAAAAAACACCCCAAAAGGAAGTTATAAAACCTCTGCTGGAGAGGATTTCCCAAGAAATGAAGCATGGCCCTAAGATATGTGTTGGGGGGCCCCTGGCCGCCACACTGCAGCCCCAACTCTGCAGATGTAGGAAGCTGGGTTTTCATGGTCCTCCGGGGGTGAGGAAGCCCTGATCAGCTGAGTCACGCTGACCAAACATAGAAGAATGATTTATAGCCAGATCATCAATTTGTTGAATTACAATGAGGAATAAAATGTCCAAGCAGATCAGAGCACATGTTTTACACGGTCTGGGGAACAAAATTTAAGATCAGAAGATTAGCTGGTGAATGTGGACTTAGGGCAAAGGAGTTATGTAACACGATAAAATAGAGCTCTACTCCTCTACCCTGCTACGCATGTGTCAGGATGCTGTGCTGTTTGTCTTGCACCCCAATATGAACGCCCCGTTGCAGGCACAAAGTGAGGCTGCTCCCATGGTAGAGTTGGGGTCCTCACCACAGAAATGTCATAGGGTTAACTCCTGTCTCTTTCTGGACCTTGCTTTTCTTGGTCTGTACTTCAACAATTTCTAGGCATGTTGAGGACACCGGTAGAATCTCAAGTTGATCACCCCAGCACAGTTAGGTTTTCTCGGTCCCATTGCTGTCTATTTTTGCTCTATTCTTGAGCCTTCAGTAAAAGTATGTTTAAAAGTACTAGAGTCAAAGAACCAACTCTCAAAAAGCAGTGCATCATGAGATACCATTGCACATCCAATGGATGATCATTATAAAAAAGCAAACAAAACAACAAGCATTAGCAAGGATGTAGAGAAATTGGAACCCTTGTGTATTGCTGGTGGGAATGTAAACTGATGTAGCTGCTATAATTATAAGACAGTATAGCAGTTCCTCAAAAATTTAAGCACGTACTACCTTACGATTCCACCTCTGGGTGTACACCCAAAAGAACTGAAAGCAGGAACTCCAACAGGTATGTACACTAAGGTCCATAGCAGCATTATTGACAATAGCCAAAAAGTGGAAGCAATTCAAATGTACACTAGCAGACGAATGAATAAACCAAATGTAGTATGCACATGCAACGGAATATTGTTAGCCTTCAAAAGGAAGGAAATTCTGACACTTGTTACAACATGGATGATACTAAGTGAAATAAGCCAGACACACAAAGACAAATAGTGCATGATTCCTCTCATATGATGTACTTGAGTAGTCAAATTCATAGAGACAGAAAGTAGAATGATGGCTGCCAAGGGCTGGGAGAATGAGGGAATGGGGGTTATTGTGTAAGGGATACAGAGTTTCACTTTGGGATGATAAAAAAGTTCTGGAGATGGATAGTGGTGATGGTTGCACAACAATGTGAATGTACTTAATGTCACTGCATTGTACACTTAATGCTTTTTTTTTTTACAGGGAAAGATTCACCCTAACAACTGTTGCCAATCTTCCTCTTTTTCTTTTCTCCCCAAAGCCCCAGGGCATGGTTGGACATCCTAGTTGTAAGTCTTTCTAGTTCTTCTATGTGAGCCACCGCCATAGCATGGCAACTGACAGACGGGTGGTTTGGTTCCGTGACCCGGAAATGTACCTGGGCCACCAAAGTGGTAATAGTGCCAAACTTTAACCACTAGTTCATCAGGGCTGGCCCTGTGTTGTACACTTAAAAATGGCAAATTTTATGTTATGTATATTTTATCAAAATAAAAAATAATTCTAAAAAGTTTTTAAAGTAAAAATAATAAAAATCAGCACTTCCCGACCAATGTCCTTGGTGGGGAGTGGGCGTCGTGGAGGGTAATTGAGAGCTCCTCAAAGCAAAAGACTACCCCACGGGACAAAAGATGGTGCTGGGACACGCAGGCACCCTCCCCACGAGGGCCTTCCTCATGGCCAGTCTTCAAGGACACAGCCCTTGTGGTGATTCCTTGCCACATAAAAAGAATACTCTGTGTATGCTGTGAGGAACCACCCTTCTCTACGCCAGGGAGAAGCTTGAAGAATACTGTTCTGTGCCAGCCACGGTCCTTTCACCCTGACTAGTCCTGGAAACACACTGACTGTGTCCCAAACTCTCCTTTGGATAAGCTCCACCTTCCGTTGTCCCTGTCATTAGCCCAGCTCATTTCAGCATAAGTCCATTACAAGGCATCAGCTCAAAGCTTCCAGGGCCTTCTCATGGATTCCATTTAAAGTCACTTGCTTCCCAATGACAAAGAGGAAGTGCCTTAATCTCACACAACTGGCTCCAGTCTCTGGGGAGTGTTTTTTGGAGACCAGGGAGATCTCATGGACCTGGAAAATAGGGTTGCTGACATTTTTATTTTACCAAGTAAAGGAAATTTTAAAAAATAACTACCATTAACAATTATCATTTCATAGACAAAAGGTCATATTAAACACCCTCCAATCAGTCAAGAAATAATCTCCAAGAAAGGAGAGGGGCAGCCTGACATCAATCTATTCCCAGCAAGCAGATACTTCCGTGCAGGTCTGCATTATGTTACCTCTGCCCACTGCCTTCACATACTAGCCACTGAAATGGCTTAAATATTCACTCCTCTGAAAGCAAAGGAAAAGGACTGAAAGAAATGCACATGGTGAAATTCCCTTCCAGATCTAAGATTCTGTAACTTAATAAATACTAGGTTGCTTTCCAGTTGCATCACAAACTCAATAGTGTGTGTCTATTTGTAAAAATCGTGTGTGTGCATGTGTATGTTTGTTGTTATTCTTATATCTTGTCAAGTTGGCTCCAACTCCCGACCTATGAGTGAGTGATATCCACAATGTGTGTGTGTATCTCTATAGTGAAATACAGATATGGTGCTGTTATGGGCTGAACTGTGTCCCCCCAACATGCATATATTGAAGCCCAAGCCCCCAGTACCTCAGAATGTGGCTGTATTTGGAGACAGGGCCTTGAAAGAGGTGATTAAGGCGAAATGAGGTCATATGGGTGGGCCCTAATCCAATCTGACTAGTGTCCTTATAAGAAGAGGAGACAAGGACACACAGAGAGACCTCAGGGGCACCTGTGCACAGAGGAACGACCATGTGAAGAGGCAGCAAGAGGACGGCCATCTGCAAGCCAAGGAGAGAGGCCTGGAACAGATTCCTCCCTCACAGCCTCAGAGGAGACCAACCCTGCCGACACCCTGACCTTCGACTTCCAGTCTCCAGACCATGAGAAAACGCATTTCTGTCGTTTAAGCCACCCCGGCTTTGGTATTTTGTTATGGCAGCCCTCGCAAACTAACTCAGCTGCTGAAATTAATTTTTACAAACCAGTGTTCTCTTTGAGGAATTAATTAAATAAACTGTCCTAGAAAGGCCACTAAAAATGACCTACTATACCAACCACTCCTATCGTCACTAACCCACAAATATATTTTTGGAAAGAAAACCATTTTCCAAATGCCATTAATCTATCCCACCAAACGCCATCTTCAACAAATAGATTTATTACGTTCTTATCAACATGTCCTTCAGGGAGGAAGAACACTTGTTTTGAACATGCTAAAATTAGTATGAGTCAATTCAGCCCAACAAGGATATTCGAACACTGTGATTCAACTATAAGAGATTGAGTGGGGTCTGAAAGGTCAAGGCCTGTACCCTCAAACAATTCAGGCTTGTATTTGGAATCATGTTCTCCCCTGCTGAACTTTACCCTCTCAAACACACACACACACACACACACACACACACACACACACACAGGTTAGGGAGCAACAACAGCCTGATGACACAAACAGACAACAGGTGCAACAGGGTCATGAAGAAAAGGATGGCTCATAATGGCACAGAAACCTGGGAGAGGCCCTCAAAGATGGTCCTCTGAGCCTTTGCCTGCTCCATTCCACCTGCCAGCCCGGTCTGCCATTCCTCTCTCTCCTTTCCTGCCTACCTCTGCGAGCAGAGCTCAGTTACCACCTCCCCCACGGAGTCCTGTCCAGCGATTTCAGCCCACGAGGACTTTCTCTTTTTTCTCAAATCCCATCGCCTGATCACTGGAATCTCTCATTTGAATAAGAAGACAGCACAAACCAGACTCCCTAAGGATCAGACTGCCTCTCACTGGACCCTCACACTGATTCATCCAGCTGCTGTTAGAAAACATCACCTCACCGCCGGGTGAATTCCCATTTTAACGGTACTAGGAAAACAACGCCCTGTCCATTTTAATTAGTGGAGTGTTGAAACACTGGGCACAGTGAGACTAAGGAGAAAGAGACTGGCCTTTCTTAAATCACCTTGAGGATGATTTGGCAAACGAGCCTGCTTTGTATTTATTGCTCCTGGTATCTGTCTCGGGCAGCACACACCATTCTTTACAGCCCTGAGCTGAACCATTCTTTTCACAAACAAGCAAGAAGGAGAAGGATGGGGTATTTCAATCTCTGTTCCACAGAAAAGGAAATTTAAACTAACACGGCGGCTTATTTAAGAGCTCAAGACAGAGCTGCGGGAAAGCTGCACTTTCTAATGATCATCTTGTCCTCCCAGGTCTGGATTTCTTAAACCAGGGTGTGTGGCCTCTAGTTCCTCCACCTAGCCCACCCACTCCCACCTTAGGACAGTCCCTGATCACAAGCAAACGAGAGCTCGGTGGAGGAGGGCAGCTGAGGCTCCAGGCACCCCGGGGCCTCCTCAACGTGCAGGGAGGGCCCGGCCAGAAGAGAGCCAGAGGGGGCCTTGTAAAGCGAGGGGCAGAAAGTAGGTCCCCCCTGTGCTTGCCTAGGACTGACGAGGCCAAATAGCCACCAAAGTCTTGGGCCCACCTGGCTCATCTTCCTGGAGCAGCAATTGTAAGAAAAGACCTGGAGGATTTATTTTTTTATATCAAATAACTACAGATCTGGTACAGAGTAAACTGCAAATATTAAACGAATGGTCAAGATAAACATATACTTGCTTCTGGCAGCCGTGGCCTCTGCTTTGGTCTCCCACAGCTATGGGTTAACTCTCCTCTCTGACCGAGGTAAACTAGGGGAAATTTTAAAGAGGAACTGGTAGGAATATAGTAGGTTTACATGATAGAGTTTCTGGAACTTCAGATCTTCATCTTTAGTTTCTTTCCTTTTTTTTTTTTTTTTTTTTACGCAAGATAGAATTATATTTTCTGGGACGATTCACGCGAAGGTTTGGAGAAAAACAGGTGATGTTTACAACCACATATCCTCATTCATCCCCTAATTTTCCTTCTTGATCAACCAGGCAACTTCGGAGCCAACCAGTCAGAAGCAGCTCCCTCGGCCGCCCACCTTCGGCGTTAGCTGTTTTTGCTGTCACCAGGGATGAGGAAAATGAATGACAAACACACCTCTGAAGAGAATAAGAATTTGAAGTTTGTAAATTATTTTCACTTAAAGGGTTATAAAATTTACTAATGTTCTCTAGTCAGGCAAAAATGCCACAGACTTGAGCAACAATTAAACCCAGACTTTAACCTCCATAATTTTAGCATCTCATAAAGAGATTCTCACCTTCCGCTTTCTACCTTCCCACCTCAGCAGCACCATCACGGAGTGAAAAGAATCACATTTGCGCGGAGGGAGAAGCAGAGATGCATTCTTCTCTCTTTCCAATGGGACCATGCACTGCTTATACTCCAGTCAAGAAAAAAAATAACCACTTTGACTCTGAAATAAGCCAGAAACAACATGGCCACTCTGCCCTGAAGTTGGTCCCCAAAATAACAAAACCTTGAACACATCTCATAAGCCTGGCCTCCCTAAGAAAAGATCAGTTTTTTCCCTCTTTGCTAGTGGATGTCTGAAGATAAGTCATGGCTTTGGGGAATATGACAACCGTGTGAGAAAGCCGTTCTCCACCATGAACAACGGACTAACGTACGCTTGAGAACTCTGGTCACTTTATGGGATGTTTTCCTGCAAGTATTTATTACATGTTCATCTGATGAGCCAGTCTTCTGAAGCCCAACGCCCTTGGACTCAGGGCAAGTAAACATTTTCTTTCCTTTTCTAAATGCTGCTACCCCCGAGTCTTCCTTTGCCTGAAGTATGTGTAACATCAAGCAAGCAGGCTGCTAATCTGGAATATTTCAACCCAAGCACATATAACCCATGTTCTGAGCCAGCACAACTGGGGGACTCCGTCAAATGCCAATTTTATTTTTCTCGTCCACTGCCTCTTAAAATGCATCCAGTGAGGCCATCTTCCCTGGCCTCAGACGAACACCTGAGCAGATCCCATGGCTTTTCTGCTGAAGTAACCATTTCAAAGTCCCTAAAGAATTAAAATGCCCAGCCTGGAAATAAAGAAACTCCAACCTGGTTACACCATTAAATCTGTCGCCCCATCCCAGCCGGCCCCTGCCGTGAGCTGGTCTTCTGCATGGACTTGGGGATGGTTGGCCTCTTTTCTCCTCCTCCACCTCATGCCCAGCCGCTGGTCAGTTTCTCACCTCTCCAAGATCAAAGCAGGAGGACGAGGACGAGACAGTATTGACTATCTTCAAACACTCTCCTTGTGGGTGCTTCCGTGACGCTCATTTTCCCTCATCTGATTGCTCACCTTAGCCTCTTGATTTCTGGAAACTCTAGCTGCTGGGCTGAACTTAGAGCAGCTCCAGGCCAGCCCTCTCTCCCATGTGGCCCCACTGGTCCCCAGGAAATCCTCAGGCATCCTTTGCCCTGACGAACTCTGGGAAGGCAGGTGATGCTGTTGCCCCGGCCACCACGTGAGCCGCAAATGCAGGAAACACACGTGCAGCTCACCGAGTGGTCCCATGAAAGCCCCCTCACTAGCCTCGGGATGAAGGAATTGATGACAGACCTCGCCGAAGAAACCTCTCTAACAAAACCTCCCCTCTCAATCCTCATATTCTTGAAGGGGCCAGTGGGGTTTGTGAGTTATGGAAAAGTTCTCAAATATCTCCCTTGAAATTTCTACCTGGTAGTCTAGCACCTTCCTGTGGAATTTCACATAACTTGAATGTGTGCCTCAGTAAATTTAGTGCCCTATTTACACATACACACACATAAATGCTTACGACAGATGACTAATTTCCAATTATTTTTACTCATATATCTAATAAAATTGAGGAATTTGAGCATTGACAGGGGCACTCAGGGAAATAAATTCAACAGATCCCTCACCCGGTGGGGAATCTTCTCCCCAGTCCTGACGGGAGGTCACCCAGCACTGGCTTGACCTGCCACCAGGAACAAACCTACTTCCTCTTCCTCAGACATCTCAGGACTGGCCTCCTTACCGGCCGCGGCTCCTCTCTGCAGGTTAAACCCTCATTGCTCCTCACATGGTCGGGTGTTCAGACTCTCCTTAGCCAGGTCACCTCCCTCTGGATACCCTGAAGTTGGGCCTTGTCCTCTATACAGGGGCCGCCAGACTTGAGGCTGAGTACAGTGGACCCTGGGCTCCTGTGATGGAAACGCCACAGGGTGGGGACAGACGGCAGTGGTTAAGGGCCCAGGTTCTAATCCCAGTTCTACTTACTGGCTACATAACCTTGGACAGAGTACTTAACCCCTGTGTGCCTTCACTACTTCACTGGGTTGTTACAGGGATTGAGATAAAATTGTGAAGCACTCCTAAGTATGCCTGGCACATGGTAAGCACCATACCTATGTCTGTGAAAAAAGGCAACCCAAGTTTGCTATTGAATGGCTGCTTCACACTACGGCTCCTTCAGGGCGCGGTGAGCCATGGAAACCCCCAGGCTTTTCCTTTCACATGAACTGCTGCTCAGCGGGGACCTCCCAGCCTTTACACCTTTAACTGACTCTCTGAAGCTAAATGCAGAACTAGACCTTCAACCCTACTGTGAGCTCAACATTCTAGTAGTATTATCTCTTGTCCAGACATAAAAGGGGCCTCAAAGAGTATTCTCCCAGACCTGTAGTTGCCACAACTCTGATAAATGTCCCTTCCATGTCTTTCTCCTGATGAATGACCCACGGAGGTGCAGGGGCGGGGACAGACCTTGTATGTCCACTCTCCCCCCATCTTCTCCTTAGGGACAGCATGAGACTTTGTACAATGCCTCTGCACAGGCAGGACACACTGTAGACCGGCCATGATGGGAGAGGAGGTGGTCAGTGACTGAAATGTTTGTAGGTCCCTAGCTTTGGGAACTTCCATTTGTAAAACCTAAACAATGACAGCCACCCAGCTGTGAGGACTAAAGGAGACTGTGCAGTGGAAGGCACTAGTCAGGTACTGTCACACGGAAGACATTAAAATGTCAACAATAAAGGATTCACAGATGAATTTCGATTGGCAAAATACTTCAGCATCTGGAGCCTAGAAACATGGCGGAGGGGAAGGCTACATTTTCCAGAATGTGCTGATAATATAAATTGCAAGATAAAAAATGACCCCCATTGTGAGCAGAGTGGAGTTAGCCTAGGGACGGCCACAATAGGTCTGCACATCCACCCAGAGGTGGCAGGAAAAACAACACACACAGGTCACAAAACAATAGTTACCCTTGCACATACAATGCACTCGAATGTTTTCTCTCCCCTTCTATTGAATTTCATGTTTTACAAAATGCTGGTGCAACTCACCACATTGATATCTTTCCCCTAATGAGTCATAACCCACATTTGAAAAACAATGGATATGGCATGCCCCAATCTACAGCCCAGGAGGGTGCTAGAAAAGAGAAAGAAGTTAGTTTGGCATAAATTGTCTTGTAAATAGTTTCCTGGTAGTTGTGAGCTGTCTTCTTTAAGAATTTCTTCTGGAATGTTGCCAGGATTCACATCTCCCTTGTTTGAAAAGTCTGCTGGCTCTGCTCTCATCTCTCTCGCCTGCTCTAGCCTGCATGTCGTTTGGGCTTCGAACATCCAGCCCAGTTGCAGGCTTCAAGACCCTCTTAACCAAGTTTGGCTGGCCACGTCATTTTGAAAAGAAAGCAATCCACGGGGAGCAACTCATCCTCCTCCAGTCACCTCTTAATATCATCTCCTTTTCCATAAACCCTGGATGTTCTTCCTGATCAGAACAAAACTCCCCGTTGTGGGCTCCCCAGCTCATGGTAGCCTCTCCCGTCTGGACCTTATCCTTGCAGGCCCAGGCCACTTCCCTACCTGCATGCTTGGTGATGCGCCGCAAGTGACGTACCTGAGGGACATCAGCCTCACAGAGGTCCCCACCCCCACTAGTGTTAACTGGGGCATTCAGCTTGGAAAACTTAGTTAATATCTCAACTAAATTTTCTTCACGTGTAAACTGGAAGTACCACCACTTACCTTCGAGTTTTCATGAGAATTAATTTCTCTACAGGAGCTCCTTTCTCTCCCCCGGAGGAGCACAGACACTTTCCCCCAAGCTCCTTTCGCTTTCAGAGCACCATCGAGCGTTTCCTTGTCGTCAGATTAAATCCAGAGTATTATCGGGACTCCCCATGTCATCTAGACTGCGGCGGAAACCACGCCTCAAAACAAGTTCCTAACGAGGCGACTCTGTCTTCCTCAATTAATTACACAGAAAGGATGGACATGGGAGAGAAACAAAACCGTTATTTCTCTCTAATCAGTAAAATGACCTGCGGGCATGTTCCCCAGGGCAAACAAAATGAATTGACGACTGTCAGGGCAGGGATCCTTCTGAGAACGCTGGTCCCCGCAGGAGGCGCGCGCCCGGAGCCGGAGGACTGCGTTTCGCCTGGCCCGGCAGCATCCCCGCGCCGCAAGGGCTCTCTCGTTGCGGGTACAGTGGTGCCGGGCGGACCAGAGCAGGACAGTCTCCTCCCGGGCGGGCGGAGGTGTGACCCGACCCTCCCAGCCGAGAGGGGGGACCCACCCCAGCCCCAGCGCCGCCGCTTCCCGCCCTTCTGGACGCGCTCTGGCTGGACGCGCACATCGACCGGCTGCGAGGAAGGTTTTAAACTTGGGTGCCCTCCCCGGGGTCCCCGCCCTTCCCCTGGGCCCCCTGGATCCTCAGTTCTCCCCTTCCCGCTCCATCCAACAAAAAACGCAAACTGAAAACTGCCCCCAAACCCGAGCAAGCCCGGCCCGGCGCCGCGCGACCCCCGCGCCCTGCCCTGCGCGGCGCCCGGCGCCCAGCCGCCCGTCCCACCCGCGCTCACCGGCTGCCGCCCCGCCTCGGGCGCCGCTCCCCGAGGTGCGTGAGCTGCCGCCTCCGCGGCCGCCCGGCCCGGCTCTCGGCTCCCGGTTCCCGGCGCTGCGCGCGGTGCGGCGGGGACGCGCGCTCCCGCCCGATCGCCCGGCCGCGGGGCCCTCCCGAGCCCGGGGACGCCGAGGCGGGAGGAGGCGGCGAGCTCGGCCGAGCCCCCTCCTGCTCCCGCGGGCCTGGCTCCGTCTGGAGAGGAGCCCGCCGCGAGCAAAGGGAAAGGGAGTCGGAGAGAATTCTCTGCCCTCCCGGGCTCTACAGTGGGTCCCTCAGGCCAACTTTGGTGACAGGAGCTCCGGAGCTGAGCGGGAGGGAATGGGGCAGCATGACCAAGATGTATGAAAAATCCTCAGCCTTGGGTTCAAGTTCAATAAGGCCAGCGTGCTCCATCATGTGCTACTTCAGTTATCACCTCAATTTAGTTCCTCCTCCTGTCCCCTTGTACAGGTGCCAATGGACAGTCAAATGTCCCCCGAACAGGGTCCCAAAAGGAGGGACTAGGACCGGGCCAGGAGTGGTTTCAAGTTAGCCGAGGGGGCTCACTACTCCCTTCCGGTAAATATTTGAGTCCTTATTCCAGGCCCGACGCTGATCCGGCGCTGCGCACACAGCCTCCTGGAACTTACATTCCAGAGACGGGCAATATACGTAACCAAGAGGTAAAATATGTAGCTATGCCACGGCGATAGGCGCTGTAGAGAAAAAGTAAGTCAGGAAGAGGACAGAGCATGCTGAGGGTGGGGGTGCCATTTTAAATCAGGTGGTGGGAGATGGCCCCACCGTGCAGATGGCTTTTGAGTAAAGAACTGAGGATGAGAGAGTACATCACGCTGGTACCTGGGGAAGAGGCACTTGCTGGTTCCCCACACTGAGATGTGCTTTATTTTATGCGTCATTTCTTTTACTACTCACAGGCACCAAATCAGGCAGTATTATTACCATTTCCATTTTCCAGAGGAGGACACTGTAGCTTAGAGGTGTTAAATGAATTGCCCAAGGTCATATATTGGTGAATGGAGGAGCCTGCCTTCAAGCTCAGGGAGCTGGCACCCCAAAGCCCTTGCTTAGCCACCACTGTCCTGCAGTGAGGGAAATGCGGCAACAGTAGCAGACACGCAGGCTGCTGGTGGTGTGATTAACTCAATCTCCTGGTGCCAGAAAAGGATTCCTGGAAACGACATCTGATTCATTGATTTTTTTTTTTTAAAGCTAGTTCATCGTTACATGTAAAGTGAAATATTTTGCAAACTGTCTTTTCAACGGTGTGTACATTCCTCAACCTCATCCACAGGCAGTTTAATTCTAAATGACAGAATCCGACCATCTGTGATGAGACTCGGTCGTCCTCTCATTCTCCGCATTGATTCCCGTTGCACATTCCCGTCCATGAGGATGCCATCCATCACCCCCTGTGCAGTAGAACCTGTACCGCATGTTGGCAAGGCGAGGAGAAACCAGTCAGAGAGAGAGACAGAACCACTGCTGCAGGGAGGCAACAGTATAAAGAGGCCAGTCTCTGCCTTGGCTGTCAGAATCCTATCTTTTGGGCAGAGTGCCAATGGTTCATGAGTCAGAGAACAGGCCACATTGTACTGTATAGAAAAGGCCGCCAACTGTCAGTTTCAGAGGCTGAAACTGCAGCATCCAGTGGGAGCAACATCATCAACAGGATGGCAGAGCTCCCATTTCTCTCCTAGGTAACTCTGCCTCCCCACGGCTGCATCCGCTCCCTTCTTCCCTCCCCCGTACCAGCAATGTCCTCCTACCTTTCCTTCAAGGTCCATCTCAAATGCCACTTCTTCCAGGAAACCTTCCTCACTGCCCCAGCCTCAAATGAGCTCTTATTCTAAAATCTGATATCTCTCTTATGGCACCTGTCATTTTAGAGTTTAACTTTAGCACGGGCTCCTCCTCTGCCTCTGTAAGCCTGCTTAGCTCCTCCGTAGGCTGCATTCTATTTAATTCCTCCGCAGGTCCTAGCATACTGCCTTGCAAGCTGTGCACATTTTACGAGTTTCTGCTGTTGTCGTTGTTAATAAATAAATCGATAAGAACACAGCTTCATTGTCCTTTAATTTTGTTTTTTCATTCCCAAATACCTTTCAAGCTCACAGAAATTTAGTGATCAGACTTAGTTATACATAGCTATAGCTGCTGTTTGTCAGTATAAATTGACTACAGTTTACTTGGAGTAAATTCTGTTTGCCCCATTCTGAAATTAGAAAACCGAGATTTAAGAATAATTTCCCCAAGGTCACAATACTAGTCATTCAGAGAGCCAAGATTTAAACCCAGGACTGTCTGACTTCAAAGTGCGTGCTCTTCACTACAACCTCATCCGCTCCTCACTCACTCATTCATTCATGCGTGCGTTCATCTGAGCATTCAACAAACATTTATATTTACTGTGCTAGCTCTGCACCAGGCACTGTGAAAATAGCAATGATTAAAACACAGTTATTGTCCTTAAAACTGCTTGCAATCTAGTAGAATCGACAGACAAGTTAGGAAAAATCAGATGTTAGCATTATAAATCTTATGAAAGAGATGCATAGAGGCCCTAGAGGAACACTTTCTTTACCCTAGGTGAGGACAATAAGGATTCACTGAGAAGACAGAATGTAACCTTAATTTTGGAGGACATATAGTAGTTTCTTAGAATGATAATGAAGAAAAGCATACGGCAGGCATATGCAAAAATATGGAAGCATGGAAGAAAACAATGCATTCAGACAATGGTTGCGATACTTCAGGAGGGCTGCAGCATGGCGGGAGCAGTTTTGAGATGAGGCTGGGAAGGTAAGCAGAGCCAAACCACATGGGGCCCATAGGTTAGCTTCCTAGAGTCGATTACACCCTGAAAGTGTCTAAAATCGTGGATGCCTGTGTATGTGAACTTTTCACAGGAGAGGTTTGATAGCTTTAGTCAAACTCTCACAGCGGCTGACTGATCTGGGCTGGGAGGTGAGGGAGTCAGTTTCCCTTATCACAGCCTGCTGCCCAGTCCATGGACATCCCCAAGGGATTGCAACATCAGCCAGGATGCACTGGATACCCAGAGTGGGTGCGGGGCTCGCCCCTGCCAAATCACCTCCAAATGTGCAGGGGTGCTGCTGGCCCTAGGCAAGGATGGCTGGATCCTGACTGGCCCAGCTCCCCAACCCAGGTCCCCTCTAGGGGCAAAGGGAGGGCATAGCTGGGTAGCCGGCAGGCCAGGAGGCAGGGAGCTGGCAGCTGAGAACATGTCTCAGGGAGGCAGCAGAAGGCAGGACCACAGTGAGCCAAGACTCAGCCCTCAGTGCATGCTCCATTGCCCCACCAGACTTCACTTGCTGTTATGGGCAGAATTGTGGTCACCAGTTTCCCATGATGAAGCCCTAACCCCCAGTACCTCAGAATGTGGCTGTATTTGGAGATAGGGCCTTTAAAGAGATGATTAAGGTGAAATGAGGTCATACGAGTGGGCCCTAATTCAATATGACTAGTGTCCTTATATGAAGAGGAGACAAGGACACACAGACAGACGTCAGGGGTACCTGGGCACAGAGGAATGACCTTGTGAAGAGGCAGCAAGCGGGCAGCCATCAGCAAGCCAAGGAGAGAGGCCTGGAACAGATGCCTCGCTCACAGCCTCAGAGGAGACCAACCCTGCTGACACCCTGACCTTGGACTTCCAGTCTCCACATCTTGAGAAAAAGCATTTCTGTTGTTTAAGCATTCCAGTCTGTGATATTTTGTTATGGCAGCCCTAGCAGACTACTAGATTTACAAAACACAAATTCAAAATTCAAAGTTAAAATTTTAAAGAATTTCAATATGGTGGCCACAGAGCATCAAATCTCAAATGAGGGCCCTCCTAAGCATGGAGTTCTGTGACACTGCACTGGTCACATGCCCATGAAGCCAGGTCTTGGGAACATGGGAGTGGCAATCTGAAGATGACATGGGATACGTCAGTGGATAGATGTGGTTGAGGCTGTGGGAATGGGTGAGATTGCTCCCTTGGAACATGGAGCGAAAAGACCAGAGAAGAGAAGAGGACTGGTATCAGAAGCTCAGAACACAAATACGGAAGGAAGACAGAGAAAGGGCAACTAGTGAAATAGGGGGTGAACAAGAGAAGGTGGAATCTGATGGAGAAACGCGCAGTAGTGTCTAAGGCCCCAGGTCATGTGATTAAGAACGGAAGCCCATTGGCCTTTGCATGCAGGTCCCATGGTGGGAACTGAGGCCAGATGGCTGCTAGTTAAGGAGAAAGGACAGCAATTACAAGCTACTCCTCTAAGGAGGCTGGGGAGGGGGAAGTGGGTGGGCCTGCTGAGGACCTTCGTGCAAGCCTATGAAGACCCGGGAGACCAGGAGACTGAAATCCAGCCCATACTCTGTCGCCAAGGCTGCATCGGCCTACAGGAAGGGCTGACAGAAGGGTTTCTAACAGAGGCACTAAGGGCCCAGCCTCGAACAATAGAGCTGCAGTGGAGCCCTTCTCATTTGTCTATTTACTATCCGAGTCACCTTGCTACCTCCATGACAGCAGCAACTGTTCTATCTCCACCAGCACCAGCCGTGGTCCCTGGACATAGTAGGCACAGTCACAAATGCTGAGTAAATGAATGGGATGCAGAGTGAAGGGAAAGGTTGTGTTTGTTTTGTTTTGTGTTTATTCATTTATTTCAGATGAAAGAGACTGAAACATGTTTATTGATTGAGATCAAGGACCCAGAACGAAGAGAAGTTGAAGACAGAGTTGAGACAGGAAATAATTGATGAAATAAGATACAAGAGAATAGAGCAAGAAAATAAATCAAGATAACTGCTGCAGGCAAAGAAAAAAAAACTGTCTGAATCATCCTTTGGGAAATTCAATCATTTATCCATTCAATGGTGAGTACTTTGCTTTGTCCTGGACCCTACCAGGGATGGGGAACTTTAGAGAATGGGAAGATACAGACAGAAGAAAACATGAGATATTCCCTTCCTACTGTTCAAGATGACATCATCTAGATTAGAAATTTCTCATGGAAAGGGATTAAAAAAAAACAGTGAAACACAGCAAGGGTGTTCCCAAGTGTCTGAGTAATAAAGAAAGGTTTGGAAACAGAATGAACTGGGTGACAAACCTGAAGGCATCAGGAAAATCTGCTGCAGAGGCAGAGAGAAGACAGGGAGAAGGGAGCAGAGAGTGATTAAGGGATGTGAGCTCTGGCAGGGCCTGCTGGCAAGGGGCCCGCTGGCAGCTTTCAGCATCTGGAAGTCAGGGGCTCGGTGTTGGCCCAAGACCTGGACAGCTTCATTTATTTTCCTGTTGATTAGGACCCATACTAGGGGGCCCAGCAGGAAGCAGTAAAATCCAGATCCGTCTGAGAGAAGGACGCATCCCTGATAGCTAATGTGCCTGGGTGAGGAACACTTGGCAGTGTTTCAGTGAGTTCAACAAGGAGGCAAGCAGCAACTGGAGAAAATGATGAGAAAGAAAAATGGACGTTGTTTTCAGATGTTAAAATGTGTAGCACAACAGAGTTACTTCTCCAGCTCGATTGTTTTCTTCAAAGAATAGGATAATCTATCATCAATCCAAATCGAAGGCAAAAATCACACGCACACACACACAGGGACACAGGCACTCCACTACGAAAGTCATCCAAGAGCAGAAGGCACAGCTCACTTCAATCATCCTACTGCTCAGATAAGTTTCAGAAAATAAATAGGAGGTGGGTGTTCAGAAATCCCGAGGCTTCGAAGAGGTGAGGAGCGCAGGCGCAGCTGGTCATGTTCTAGTGGTGAAGCTCTCCCAAGTCATTAACGGTAGCAGCCCTCACCTGTCTTCCTAGCGGGTATGAGAATTGTCACCTTTTTCTTTCTCACTCTTTGCAGAAACTGGATTTCAGTGCCTTGGCTTTTTACTGTTGCTCTTTTCAAATTAGCAGAATTCTTCCTGAGTATATGTAAACTGCTCTCCCCCGCCAGCTGTTCCCTTCTATTCCATGGAGCAAACGCACACCAGGGAAGGCCACACTCATGCACGTGCATGCATAGGGCTCCTCCTCACAAGATTCATCCCATTCCTTCCCTTCCAACGTGCAAGCATTCGCCTGGAGCTTCCCCCTTGCTGTTCATCCTATTGCTCCTCCGACAGTGCTGCACAGACTTCCACCCACAGAGCGTGGCACCAGGCAGACAAAACATCTAATGTGTTTTAGTTCATGTTTGGCATTTAATCAGGAAGATGGAGCTGCGAGTCACTCTGAAATGTCAACTCGAATATATTTTATACCGCCAGAGAGAGACACAGTGTACCAGGGAGAAACTACAGCCTCGCGGTGATAACTTACAGCCCTAAGGCTCTGACACTCAAATATTTCTTTTCTTCAAAATCAGATTTGTGCATTTTGGAGTGAATTTCTGGTGGCTTCTTATTTGTTTACTATCTCACAATAACGAGGGGCTTCAGTTTATTGGCTCTGGGCTCAGCGACTCTGACAGCACATGGAAAGAAGAGACTGGCTTGTCTTGGCTCCTTGCTCCTTATTATTCCTTAGACTGTATCACAGCCAAAATCAGGCAGGCAGGGATTATTCCAAAATGGAAAAACACATTGACTCCAGCTCTGATATTGGAGGCTACAGCCACGTGGGTATCCCGTGCACATTCAAGCCTCTCTCCTCATGCCTAGCTCCCTGCATGGCAACCCTACCAGTGAGGGCAGGATGATGTCTCGCAACCCTGCATGGCTTCATTTCCCATGGAGTCCCCTTTTCTTTTCCTGGTCCCTTTGCCTCAGGGGAATTTTGCTCTCACCTTCTTTACATGAAGGATTTCATTCTCTGGTTTCAGTTCATCACCAAACCACAGTATCCTTGCCATCATAGAACACAAACTGACTCAGATGCAGTCCCCAAAATGCCATGGCTTAAATGGGAGCCTGCCACCACCTGCCTTCGCTGAATTCCTGCAGGCTCCTGAGCACTGCTGGTCCAGACCTGTCCAGTGTATTCCATACCCTCCTTGTTTCTCCCTCATCTCCCGGGAACATCAGGTAGTCTGGCCCCTGGTAGGGAGGCTGACAGTACCTCTCAGCCACAGTACTATTCCCCCCGGCTCCCTTCCCCTCCAGCCTTCCTTGATGACTCACAATTTTATGCACACACACACATACACAATTTCAGTCCATTGCAATTTTACAATTATCCCAGAGTAGAAGCCAATAATACTCAGGGCACTGACTCCACGCCATGCCAAGTGGTTTGTAGACATCACGTTTAATCCTCACGACAGTCCTATGAAATAGCTGCTGTTATTATTGCTATCTCCAATTCACAGATGAGGAAACTAAGGCTAAACAAGACAGGAATATGCCTCTATGTGCTGAAAGCATTCAGCATGTTCTGCCTCTCCTCACATTATCACTAATACTCTTCTTAATATTTCTGGCTCCACTGAAGGGCATGTCTCTATTTTATAGAAACTGACTCAATGTGAAGAAGACGAAAAATAATGAGGGAGAAGAGGGGGAGATATGTGTGTATCTAGGTATGTGTGTTTGTGTATAAAATCTCAGAAAGAAATGTTGAAATAAATGTAAAAGAATTTAAATTTTTATTATTTTATTTATCTTTTTGCTTGAGGAAGATTTGCCCTGAGTTAACATCTGTGCCAATCTTTGTCTATTTTATGTATTTTATGTGGGATGCCGCCACAGCATGGCTTGATGAGTGGTGTAGGTCTGTGCCTGGGATCTGAACTCGTGAATCTGGGCCACCAAAGCAGAGCATACAAACTTAACCACTATACCACGGGACTGGCTCCTAAATTTTTATTATTTTAAAAGTAGCATCAGCACTTTGTAGAAAACTGAAAAGAAGAAAAGAAAATCATCTTATAACTTCACTACCACAAAACTACCAATGATAGTATTTTGCATTAAGACTTTAAGACTTGTAAAACATGGCTGTTTACAAAGTAATCATGTGGTACCTATACATTTGTATATTGATTTTTTCACTAAATCTTGTTATATTGTAAGCATTTTTAATTTTTCTATTTTTATTATGTAATCTTTATAAGCATTACCTTTTAATAGCTATAATATTTCATTGAGTAGGTGCCACAATTTAACTATCTCCTTATTGATAGACACAGGTAGATTCCAGCTTTTCCTACTATGAGTTCTGCTCCAAAGATATTTGCATTTATCTTCTATAACGTCAGATGTGACAAAACTCACAGCAGTTATTCTCTCTGTACTTTAATATTCATTTTATATTTGCACACATTTTTTAGATGTCCACCAATAGATGGTGCCAGCAATGTCCATCTTCGCAATAGCCTGCTGTGGGTACCAGCAGACATATACTAGTGAAAGTTTTTGTTTAAAAATTCTAAATTTCTACTTGTCTCATTAAGAAATAAAGTTATTAAGCACCCTGAATTTATAAATGAGAAATCGCTAAATTCAGCTCGGACATGAGAAATCTGAGGGCCGGGAGAGATGACAACCATCTTTAAATATTTGAAGGTGGAAGGGCTGGGGGAGAATTGTCTGTGTCCTCAGGTGCAGGCAGGGTTCAGCTGAGCGAGGGGAACTGCTGCCAAGTGGCCTGGAGAGATCTCCCGTGGTGGCTGTGATCTGGAATAGGCTGGATAGGCCCCTAGACCTAAAGTAGGAGAGGATATATATATACACATATACATATGGATGCACACATATATGACATAAATGTCATATATATTTATAAATATACATAACACATTTATATGTTATAGGAAATGTATGAGACAGGGAATAATCAGTGGAAGGGAAAGGACGTCAGGTGAAATCAATTTGAAACTCACATCTCTCTTGGCAAATGGGAAAACCTGCAAACGTTCAGGGAACAGAGCTCCAGACTCACGGGTGTCTGCCTTGGCAAAACAATTACTCACCTTTGTTCATTTATGAAAAAAATCTTAAAAATCAATTAACATAATGAAGTGGTTCCATGGGATCCAAGCAATTAAGGTGAGGCAATGCAACAGGCGATGGGAGCACAGGGTCTGAGTTAGAGACCTAGATTCGAATCTCTGTTCTGCCACTAACTTGCTCTGTGCTTCAGTTTCTTCATCTGCAAAGTAGGGATAAACACTGTGTCTAGGAATGTTGCAACCGGAAGAAGATCACTAGGTGAAGTGCTTAGGACAGCATCTGTCACAGAGTAAATACTCATCACCGGGCAGCACCTGTTGTTCTGGTTACGCGTGATGTTAACAGCAATCACATGGCCACAGTCTGTGCCTTGTGGAGAAAAGACAAGATTTTGAGTCTGGGCTTTGGAGTTTGAGTCCAAAAGTAAGTAATTTTGTTCTCTGAGCAAGTCCATGAATCTGTTTATGCTGCTTTTGGTAACAAAGCATCAGTCATCCAGTCTTTAGAAGTAACAGCTAATGTTGTTTCAATTCCAGAGTCACACAAAAAGTGGAATCCAGGATGGCCTTCTTCAAAGGAGCATCACGGCAAGATGTGAACAAGTGTTGCCTCAAAGGGGCTCTCCATGAAACTGGCACATCTCCCAGGAAGAAGACGCAGCTGCTCTCTGTGGTCCTCGAAGAAGAGAGAGTCTAGGTGAGTATTAAGACGATAAAAGGATGGAATTTAGAAACCCAAGTGGAGATGTCATTCCCATCAAGCAGACTTCTCTCAAACTCACAATAAAGGGCTTTCATTATAAACTGCTCTTTGAATCCGAATTCATCTAAACCCATCAGAGCAGGGATGGTGACACCAAATACTGCCAAGTCTTGCCAAATGGATGGAATGTTTGAATAAAAGGAGTCAATCAAGCCAGACAACCGTGCCCAGTAGGAATGCAGATATTTTCCAGGCGGCGTGTGGATGGGTGGTTCCTGGGCACTCATCCCTTCATCCTGCCGCCAGCTCTGCCTCTTAGTAACCCCACCACTTGAGTCTTTATGGTCCACCTTTGTCCCCAGACTTCCCAAGTTTTTTAATTTTCTACCCATTTTCTCTTGCTTTCATTTTGATCCCTCTGGGCGCAGCCTTGGTGAGATACCTGCCTGAAAAGAAGATCCCAGAGTTCACAAAGCACTTCTTAAGTCATGGCGGAGGGAGAACCGGTTTCCCTCACTCCTCCTGAGAGCATTCTGCTGGACCTCTCGGATGACCCAGTGAGCAGCGTGTCACTGGATGAAGTTCAGACCGTGAAGGTGCATGTGGGTGCTTAGTCATCAGAAAGTTACCTGTGGAGTGTAGATGAGAAGCTGAGCTGTCAGGGTCCTTCCAGGACCAGGTGAAATCATTTAACTCAAAGATCAGACACACTAAGCAAGGCATGTCTGTAGACAGCAATTAAACTGTTTGGAAACCAGTCCTTCCCTCCGGCTTCTGAAGAAAACTCAGGGCTTGTAGTGCTGATTAGAGAGCAGAGTTTCTGCCAGACGCTAATGGATGTTCCCCCAGATTTTAGGAGAAGAATGAAAACCAAATCATCAAAGAGCAATCAGCTTCGGGCTCCTCTGCAGATGTCTCCTTGGGCAGGAGAGGTTCAGCTCTACACCAGATGGAAGGCTAAATCACCAATTCACGCAGCCTTAAATCCCATGTAGACATCAGGGATTTCTGCATTCTCCAAGAAGACATGAAATATAGAACATCTGCAACAGAATGAGAGAGCTCTTCAGGTATATGCACAGCAACCTCCTCATCTTCCTTCCCCCAGAGACAATTGTTTCTATTTAACAACATTTATACATCATTTACTGATATAAGCACTTCATAAAGATTAACTCATTCCATCCCCATTACAACCACATGAAGGAAGACAGGTGTTATTACTATCTTCGTTCCCATTTCACCGATGAGGAGACTGAGGCACAGTGGGTTTAAATAACTTGCCCAAGGACACAGAGCTTGCCTGATTCAAATCTAGAGTCTGCTCCAGAATCTATGCTTTTATCCACTCTACTATGCTGCCTTAATAAATATTTTAATGACAAAATTTAAAAGCACTTAATTTATTCTCTGTCCTAAAATATACCTTCTCTATCTAAAAAGATATGTAGGGGAGGAAGACATTTTCTCTACCCACTGTGGGTTCTTCTGGCCTGAGAACGAATTAAATTCACATGAGACAGAATAACAGGAGAAAAGTAAACAAAGCTTTATAACATGTACACATGGGAGAGGCTCAGGCAAACTGAGCAACTCACCAAAATGGCTGAAGCCCCCACCTTAAATATCATCTTCAGCTAAAGACAAAGGAGGACGTTGGAGGTGGGGGGAGTCAGTTATAGGAGATTACCAGACAAGCACAGTAAACAGGAGTAAGATTATTATGCAGATTTAAGTCCTTTCCTTCTGCATTGATAAGAGTTTCTAGAGATAAAGTCATCCCCCCTTCTTCCTGGTACAGAGAGGGAGATACTTTTACAGATGGAGAATTCCTTTACAATGTAAATGTCTCTTACGAAGGGTAAGTAAATTCTACTTTTCAGTTGCTTTCCTGTCTGAAGTTTATTAAAAGTAACCAGCCCCAAATAATCCTCATGCCAAAGAGACATATCTTGGGGTGGCCAATTCCAGGCCCCCACAGATACATGCATAGAAACTTCGGCATATGGGTTGGGAGCCTCCAGCAGAAAGTGGGCAGAGAAGATTCACAGGATGGTGGACAAGGTGGACAACTGATGCTTTGATTCAATCATCTTGCCAAGACCCAGAAAATTCCCTCTCATCCCAGTTCGGCCTCCATCGATAGGGTCTGAGTGGAGGGTCCCACCTGTTCCCTGTTCCCTGTTCTGTATCCAGACTCCCCAATTATTGTTGCTCACTGGATGCCAAATAACCCTCCCAAGATCCCTTAGACATTCATTCCAGAAACTCCTCCCATGTGCCAAACCTGTACTTGGCATAAAGAATAATTGAGAGCATCTCCTAGGTGAGTGAAAACGTAAGAATGCTACTGGAAGTATAATAAAAATGGCCCTGGAAAGCCCTGATATTAATGCAAGTTGATCCAGCACATATCAGATTCATCACACATTTATTCTGTTTCTCTAGTACCACTTTTATTTTATTTATCCCGCTAAGGACATGATTCATCCCACTTTTACTGAGCACCAGTGCTAGACACTATGATAGTACAAATCAAAACAAGCAGGATTAACTGCTCTCTGTTCCTGGCCATGTACTAGGTTCTGGGGGTTATTAGTGAACAAGATAAACTCAGCCCCTGCTTCACAAAACATACAGGCTTTGGAGAAGGCTGCCCATAAAAAAGTAGTTACCTCTGCAAGTATAAATTATAAAAAATTCTAAGTTATGTTTCTGAGTTTGACTTTGTCAATGCTGAGACTCCCTGATCTGGAGTTACGTTCTCAGGAGCAACTTCTCCAGCCCCACAATTTCTCAGTTTAGAACTTTTGGAACTTACATGATATTGAGCACTAGGTAATTGAGTGGTAATTTCTGGAGTGGGTATTGCTAGGTGGAGAGAGACTCAGTAGTTAGACGGCAGTGTCGGGGCGCAGTACATTAGGACATTCTCAGTGCGGAAGGATTCTTTCCACCAAAGGTCCTAGAGAGATAAAAAGTCAGCCATGGCCAGAGCACACTTGAGGGGAGCGAACCCTTCTTTAGATGTCAAGCCCCAAAGATTCAGTACATAAACTCAGTAACTGGAGCAGATTTAAATTTTTTTTTTTTTTAAGACAGAGACTTAGTAATAAGAGCCATGAGCAAAAGGCAGAAATTAATTCAGTACAGATGGTGAAGACAAGACCACAGGGACACACGCATGAGGCCAGACTGTTCTGCAACCCAGACAACTTCCTTTGTTAAGTTATTATCATTCTCTTAAGAATGAGAAGTGGCAGTTGGTACCAGGACCCACCCTGCAGACTTTGAAGATCGTGTTACTTAAGGATAATGAACCTACATATTCTTTTTAGAGAGAATGGACTCGCATTTCTCTCTGTAATCTTCATAAACGTCTGTATGTGCTCCTGGAGAAGCTGGGCCCTTCCTAAGCAGAATGAAACACACTAGGGAACCAGAGCCCCTAATTGCTATTTAGGCCTTCTTTACCAGGGTCATGTTCCCGTTCCAGCTTCACCCAGCTACAAGGGGCACATGTTTTGGAGACGGAGCATCTCATCCCGCAAACATCTTTCTCTTTACTTTCAGCTCCTGTATTTCCTCTCAGAAGCAAAATAGTCAATGCCATAGGCTTAAGCATTTCGTATGGTTAGCATTTCATTTTCATGCTCTCCAGGCAAAACCCCAAAAGGACCTTTTGGAAGACTTCATTCATTTAATAGATACTTACTGAAATGTGTCTAAGTCTGTACAGGAAATGATAAATGTGCCAACGAGTGTGATAGGGCATTTCTAACGAAAGGATCTCTCCCTGTGGAGGATCTCAATGCCCTAAATAGTGTGCAAAGAAGCCCTTGGTACGGCTGCGGGCTGATGACTGCATGCGTCTGTCTAAGGAAAAGCTTTAGGGGCCTCTGTGCTCAGTGGCCCTGGCATGCTTCCACATGTGGTTAAGTCCCAGGGCAGTGTGAAGCATTACATCTGCTCCTCTGGGACAACAGCAGGAGTTTGAAAGGGGGGTAGGTAGGGAGATCTGAGCAGTGCCCTGTGGTAACCACAGAGCAACTGTCAGAGACGTGTGCCAAGAGCAAAGTTCTGAGATGCTCCCTTAGGCCAGTGAAGTAAGGCCAGTCAAAGCCAACACCACAGGGCAATGCAGTGCACAAAACCAGCAACCACGCCCTCACGCTCCGGAGCTGGCAGGGTTGCTCTCTAAACAGGCCAACTCTCTCCCACCCTCTGCAAAAATCAGTTGTCCTAACGACAATTTGGTGAAATTATTGTCACCGTATGACCAGTCCTTGGATTCAGAGTTACGTACAGGCAAAGTATTGATAAATGAGATGTGTTAAGAGACCACAGGACCTTGAAAGAAAAAGCAATTGTGGGCTCAGAAGTTGTTTTTATGTCATTTCCATTTCAGAAGTGAGACCTCAAGAAGACATATTAAAACAAAACAAAACAAAAAAAGCCCCTCCATTCTAGTGGACACATGAAGGCTTTAATTCACGGTGGGTAAGAAAGAAATATGGGTAAGGAAAAGATGGTCAACAAATGCCTCCTTTCCAATGCTGGTGGACGTGCAGGTAAGGATTGGGAAGGCAAAACCTAAAACCATGCAACTGATTACATAGCCTTTGATTAATTTGGGGTTGAGGATTCCAGAAGGTCACTTGGTTTACAGACTGCCTCCCAAACTGAAGAGTGTCCACAGCTCACCCAATATCACCCAACACAATGGTTCCACCAAATTCTCCTACAGCTATAACACTGGCACTTTTATATCCTAGCAGAAACGTACATTTCTGAGCTCACACCTGTTTATCCTAAGCGTTACCCTGGGATTCCATGTGTCTCTTTAGAACTGAATCTGAGGCCCCTAGAACAAAAAGAAAGGGGAAAACTTCAATCATGATTTTTAATGCTGTGATTCAAAGCACTAGTATATCCTTTGAGAGAACCACAAAGATAGTAGGAAGCACAGGTTCACAAAAGTACATCGGGTGGCAATAGAGGAAAGCCATTTTATATCAATTACAAAAGCTTGAAAAAACATTATTTTAAACCTCTCCGTTGGGTAACTTCTGGCTTCTGTCATTGCTCAAGTTGACCTTGCTTGTCCTAAGCCACACACCTTACAATGCCCAAGTAATACCAATTGTTTCCTTCTAGCCAATTAATAACTGTGTTTAACTCAACTAACAGCAAGTGACCCTAATGTCCAGGAGAGCTGAGTCCACTGCCTCATTTTCTGATGCCCAGAAATACAGGCTCCCAGCAACCGGGCTCTCTGAATGAATAAAGGAAAAGGAAAACTGCGAAAGAAGTTTTACTCTTTCACTTTCATGCTTTTGCCAAATTTTAAGGGCTTTATCATAAAAATCACAACAAATGAAGGAAAATCTGCCTACAGTTCTAAATGACTACCAAAACCAGCCTCAGTTTTTATTTCTAAAGAGAAAAGTGATTTCAAGGCTTTATGTGTATTTGTGTTCCCTTTCTAAGCCCAAGACTGAGGAAATAGGAGTTTAGGAAGGAAAACGCAGAACAAAAGTAGGAAAAAAAAATCTTATTTAAAAGAAGCTTGAAGCTGACTTAAATTTTGTTTAGCTTTTTAGAAAACTATTTTCGCCAGCACCTCTTTGGTTTGGTGAAAGCAAGCCTGATCGCGGGGAGAGTAGGAATTTCACCAAGGAAGTTATAAGACTACTTGTCTGAGCAAAACCAAGATCTGACCCAGAATATCCTGCCGGAGTCACCCCCTAAATGGCACCCACATTAGTTCCTGCTTCTACTGGTGAAGCTTCACCTGTATTTTTGTTTTATAGTTTTTTCTAACCGAAGTTGAAAGCATCATTGATGGCATGGTGTGGCTCTAACAAGTGAAGAAATGAGTGGTGAGGTTGCAGAAAACAGGAAGAGATTGTTTGTGATCACATAGGCCTTTGAAGGTCCATCTGTAGGACGCCATAATTTTGCTCAGTGGATTACTTTTCCTAGGGCCGTTGTAACAAAGTCTCACAAACTTGGTGTCTTAAAACAGCAGAAATTTATTTCCTCACAGTTCTGAAAACTAGAAGTCCAAAATCAAAGTGAGGGCAAGTTTGGTTCTTTCTGGAGAGCTCTGAGGGAGTATCGGTTCCTGCCTTTCTCCTACCTCTAGTGGTTGCTGGTAATCTTGCATTTCTTGGCTTATAGACACGTTGCTCGAATCTGCCTCCATCGTCACATGGTGCTCCTCCCTGCCTGTTTGTGTCTCTGTTTTCTCTTCTTATAAGGATGCTAGTCCTATTGGATAAGAGGCCCACTCTACTCCGGTATGACTTCATCTTAACTTACATCTTAATTACATCTGCAAAGACTCTATTTCCAAATAAGGTCACATTCACAGATACCAGGGGTTAGGACTTCAACATATTTTTTGTGGGATACAATTCAACTCACAACAGCCAGGAATTTTTTTTTTCTGATTTCAACAAAAATGACTAAAGGGCAAGAAACCATTTTATAGACCTATTCTACCCTAAAAATGTAAATCTTTGGCTTAACTTGTGAGATTGGATGTCAGCAAGTTGTGTGTATAGAGAAGGCCAAAATTGAGCAAGATGCTTTTAAAAGAGACCCTTTGGGCTCATTAAAATAATCCATTTGAGTTGCTACACTTGAGTAGTCTCTAGAAGTATCCTATTTGAAGTTGACTTCTAGCATCCAGACTTATCATGTATGATAAGACACCAAAATTTAGGGTGTTGAAGTTTATGCAACTCAAGTATTGAATGCTTACACAGGGGATCCAAAGCTGAAGTCCTACTGTGGGAGTTTCCTACATGACCCACCAAACTTGGACCATTTCCAATAGAATTCCATGACAAGACTGCTTGGAAAGTTGTTTTTCTGATTCCAAAATAGTAACAGGAGAATTGCTTTAGCAGCAGTTCCACTGAAATGGGCTGCATTGTGTGTTGTTCCCATCATCTTTGGAGGGGTCCTGGCCAGGAGCACCTTATCTTTGACATTAAAGTTAAGACAGCCGAACCTTTTAATGAAGCAAGCCAATTAGCCAGCTTTGAGAAGAAGGCACAATAGAAAGAAATTTTCAAGCTGATGTGACTGACTCCTCCGTTTTCACCTGTTGGAATTAAATGTATGAAGCTTTTAACATGGAAAAATTGTAAATGCCATGAAATCAGCACCTACATAGTAATTGCTTTCACTTCCACAATTTTCCCCAACATTCTACAATGGAAATTTTCAAGTAAAATTAAAAAAATTTTATAGTGAACATCACCTAGATTCTATCACTAGCATTTCCCTACACTTGCTTCTCATATATCTATCCATTGGCCCAACCCTCTATCCACCTATCTATCTTGTTTTTATGCATTTTAAAGTAAATTACAGATGTCAGTACATATCCTCCTAAATACTTGAGCATGCATATCGTTAACTAGAGATTTCCACAACTTTTCAAGCTGTGGAACAGGCCACATAAACTCTGCGACATTTATGGAGAACTGCATAGCACCTCTGTGAGGATATTTCATTTCATGGTAAGTGTCCACCTAGCATATTTTTCCTGAGCCTTTCAGTGACTATCTCAAATGCAAGACAAGCATGATTGTAAAGTTTATTTTAAGATATTTTATTAACAAAACATAAAAAATCCATCAAGCCGTCTTGTTCACAAGTATTGGCACAACATCCCTCCCTGGGCGTATAAACAAGAACTTGGGTTGGTACTGCTCCAGAATTCAGGTCTCATGGCCTCCAGCTGTCTGATAACTACGCTGAACGTGCTGACTTCAGTCCTCTCCAAAGACCACAGTCATGTGTCTCTGCCAGGCCTCTCTCACACTGCTGCCTCTACTACAGTCCTCTTGCAAACACAAGTTTAGACTCTAGGTGTCACCAATAAAATTCCATACAGCATAACCTTATGTTTTATTAATATTTGTCAAACGCTATCTTTCTATTGAAAAGAAAGCACCCTTGCCCCATCTATTTTCAGGGGCCACTGTGCATTGCAGGGATTGCCTCCCTAATACAGCCCTGTTCTGACAGAAAAAGGTTCAAGTAAAACACAGACTTTCATTGATTAAGTGGAGGGAGATAACAAGGACAGGAAGCCATTCGTGAACTTAAAAAATTAATGAAGCAATCATCTCACTATAGGAAGACCAGGAGACAGAAATGCGAGAACTCGGCGAAGAGATGGCAAAGCAATAGGAGGAGACGAAACATGAGCTGGTGGAAACTAGCAGAGAATTGGAAGGGAAAAGTCATAGAAATATGGCAAGGTTGGCAGAAGCACAAATCAAATAAAATAGACAACGTAAAGTAATCAAAATAAAAGAGAAATTGATTTCTTTACAAGTTGAAAAGAATTAGAAAGAAAATTATAAAGAAACAGGCAAAGGAAATCCAACTCATGGTTAGAATTACCAAATAAGGAAAGAAAAAAGACTTAAACATATCGGATCAGAGGAACAGAAACAAAATGGTAAACATTAGACACTCCAGCAACAGAGAAATTGCAAACGTTACATGCCCGGCAGTATAAACGTGGATTAACTATCACAAATCAAAATGGGAAGGTGGAAAAATGGGGGGAGGAAGAGTAAGTACAATGATCTATAATATATCCGAATCAAAGGATATCATTTAAAGCTGTAAAATGAAGTAACATAAATACAAGCATATATAAATGGTACAAAGATAAATTAAAAAATATATTGTTGACCAAAATTGGGGGATGCAGGGAGGGAGTGGCAGATGTGAAAATAAGTTTTTTTTATTATTTGCATATACTAAGGAAAAATAGATGCTGTCTCTGAGGGTATTATATATCTACAATTACACAAGTAATCACAAAATAAAAACATTGTTTCCTAAATAACAGATGAATCATTCAAAACATAAAGTAATGTGAAGAAAACAGAGTGAAATACTTTCTGAAAACTATAAAACCAGCAAATATAAATAATAGAATTAAGATGTGATAATAAATATGACTGGACTTATCTATTAAAAGAAAAAGAACTGTAGACTAGATCAAAAAGTAAAACACAATTGCAAGCTGTGTGTAAAACTCACCTAAAACAAAGTGATTTGGAAAGATTGAAAATAAAAGCATGGGAGAAGTTATACCAGGTAAATATAAAGCAAAAGAAAGCAGGAGTCCCAATCGTAATATCAGAATAGATGGAGTACAGAAAAAGAACATTAAATGAGACAATAAAAAGGCATTTTATAATCCTAAAACTTGCAGTTAATGATGAATATATGACACCTATAAACATTCACTTAAGTACAAAATAACATTGCATAAATTTTCCTAAATCTGAAAATACAGGAAATACCAGAAAGGTTAACAAAACCATGTTTCTAGTAGGAGACTTTAACTGATCTCTCAGTCGATGAGAGATAAACAGGCAAAAAAGACAAGTAAGGATATAGAAGACCTAAATAACGAAATTAAGGAGAGAGATAAATTAATAAATATTCAAAAGATAGAAAATAGAGACTACAGCTTCTTGTCAAGCATCCTTGGTACAGCCGCTGAAATTGACCAGACCAGGCTACAGAGAAAATCCCAATTAAATTCTTTATGGTAATGAGCCAAGAAAATGAATGCCTTCCCATTTGTTCGTCTTGTTTTTCCTTCAGGGGAATTTTATCATTTGCTTCACATAGGTTTTTGCCTTATTTTTTCCCTTGATATTTTATCTTATTAATAGGCTCTTTCATTCCATTATGTTGTTATACTGACTATATATATGCATATATATAAAAAATATATATGTGTGTATATATATATATATGTATTTCTGAATATCAGTTTTGTACTATGCTCCTTTACTGAATGATGGAACGTGTTTCAGCTGATTTTTGTTGCTGTATGCCAGGAAACTGCAGTAACGTCACAGCGCCCTGTAGTCCTAGGAAGGTGGCTGGCAGGGGGAACTGGAGGTCCCTGCAAAGACCCATAGCAGCTGAAGCCCACTTCTCAGCCTTCACTGCTGGAAGAAAACATCATTTCTGCCTTCTTTCCACCTTCCAAAACCTCACAGGCACGCATTTTATTCACACTGTTAATTGCTTCCAGAGGGGGATAAGGAGTCTAGTAAATGTACTTTCCAGCTCCCAACCCCATTTATACAGGAGAGGGCATAGTGGGGTGGGAAGGGATGTGGGTTGCCAAAAAATATTTTTTAAAAAGAGTATCCAGCACGAATATAAAATATATAACAAGTTCATAGAGATGTCAATAAAATACAGAAAAATGGCCAAAGGATATAAACAGTTCACAGAAAAATAGGCAAAGGTATGAATAAAGAGTTCATAGCAAAGGGTGCCTATTTAATGCTTCTTTTTTTTTTTAAAAGATTTTATTTTTTTCCTTTTTCTCCCCAAAGCCCCCAGTACATAGTTGTATATTCTTCGTTGTGGGTCCTTCTAGTTGTGGCATGTGGGACGCTGCCTCAGCGTGGTCTGATGAGCAGTGCCATGTCCGCGTCCAGGATTCGAACCAACGAAACACTGGGCCGCCTGCAGCGGAGCGCGCAAACTTAACCACTCGGCCACGGGGCCAGCCCCTAATGCTTCTTAAATGTATGAAGGATGTTCACACTCACTTACAATAAGACAAATAAATGCAAATTGAAAGTACCCCTAGATTTCAGTTTTCACTGTTTGACTGGAAACCTCACGAAGTTGACAACACATTGTATTGGCGAGTGTGTGGGGAAAGAGCAACTCTTGATATACTGTAGTGGGAGGGGGCAATTTGTCATATCTATCAAAATTACAATTGCATATTTATATATTTCATGTAACACAGAAATTCCACTTCCAAGAATTTATCCTCCAGATATATTTACACGTGTGAAATTGTAATAGCAAACCTCTACACACAACCTAAGTGTCCATCAATGGGGGGTTGGTTAAACAAATTATGGTACCCCAATTCAATGGATTATTATGCACCTTAAAAGAGAATAAAGAAAAACTTTGTGACCTGCTTTGGAAATATTTTCAAGACATTAAGTGAAAAATACAATGCGCAGAACTTCATGAAGAGAAACCTAAAATTTGTTTTAAAAAAGAGGAAAAGTCATAAATATTGCATCAGCTTTTATATACTAAAATTTCTGGAAAGGCAAATAGAGAACTAACAGTGTTTATCTTCGAGAGGAGACAGTAAGAAATGGGCAGATGGAGGACAGGGTGAGAAAAATACTGTTGGGTTTTATGGTTGAATTATATAAACGTGTTGCCGAGTCAAAAATAAATAAATGATGTTTTTATTGAAGAAGATTGGAGGAGGAAAAGAACTTGGCAGAAATTCAGAGGAATGTTACAAAGGCAATATCAAAAGACTTGAGAAGAAGCTCCAGGAGGAATGAGGAGTGAATCTGTGTTATTCATCTCAGACAAGAGAAAACTAGAGGTGATAGAACAGAACTCCTACATATAAGATGGCTACTAGCCATTGGCCATCTTCCCTGAAAACAGGAGGCAATAGAGTTCAAATACGAATTGTTTAGCTTGAATATTCAAATAAGACTATGAATATAGGACTAGGTTATCAAAAGAATGTGTAGACTTGGGGCTGGCCCCATGGCGTAGTGGTTAAGTTCCACGTGCTCTGCTTCGGTGGCCCAAGTTCACAGGTTCAGATCCCAGGCCCGGACCTACACAACTTGTCAGCCATGTTGTGGTGGCAACCCACATTTAAAGTGAGGAAGAGTGGCACAGATGTTAGCTCAGGGCTAATCTTCCTCAAGCAAAAAAAGAGGAAAATTGGCAACAGATGTTAGCTTAGGGCTAATCTTCCTCAACAACAAAAAATAATAATTTTAAAAAAGAATATATAGAGTTGCCTTTTCAGAAGCCAACCACCCCTTGAAATACAAAACTCTCAGTTTTCTCACTTGCTTAAATATCCTTCACTGACTTTGGGTCCAATTGCTTTAGAACAGCGTACGAAGCCCCTGATAGTCGGCACCAGCCTACCTTTTAACCTAGGGTCATCACTAGGTTCTATCTGCTTCCCTCCTTCCACACAATATATTCTCACCTCCAGCCTGCTTATAGCTACCCGTTTTTAAAACCTGTGCATTTTTCTTTGCTGATGCTGGTCTCACTTCCTGGAAATTCCTTCTGCTTATCTTCTTAGAGAGTTCCTACTCACTCCTGAGACCCAGCAGGGAACACCTTTGTGAAATGGTTTTGGAACCCTCCCTAGTTATGGCATAATTTGCTGCACCCTCCTTTGCCTTCCCAGGCCAAATGCCCACATCTCTGTACCTCATTGTTCATTAGGCCACATGACGATTAGTGGTATAGAGGTTTGGTGCCCCATTAAAATTGGCAGATGTCAGATGCTATCTTTTTATCCTCAGAAACCAATATGGTGGCTTGTAGCTAGCACAGTACCTGGCACAAATTATGCTGACTGCATGGAGAGTGAAGTATAAAAACATGATTGGGAATGAGAAAATCCAGGCACTCATTCTGTGCTTCTATATTTCAAACACTTTGAGGAAATGGAATGATTACTAGTCGGCTCTACTATATTTACAACGTCAGGGACAAAATCCAAGACAATCCTTGGGGTATACTGACTAGATGCTGAAGGCATCGGAATGTATTCCATTTCAAAGGACTCGCAGTGGGCTCGCCATCTATGCAATGGTGCAATGGGGAGTATAAATGTGCTTGGAAAGTGGAACTCCGTCAACTCTGTCGTACTTGAAGGAGATGATAATTTGGGTGTGTGTTTTCTGATAACGTGTATTTAAAACTTCCAAACGTAATGTACTACTAATTTATTTTGGCTTATTTCCTTAAGGATAAAAAGAAGAAAAAACTCACAAATGCTTCTACCTTGACTTCACCAACACCACATCTCCAAACATAAAATGAACAGAAATAGGACCTCTTTATGAAGCCTTGCTATTGGAAATGGGTCTCTTACATGTAAGAAAAATATTCTTTAACTTATGCTTTGTCAAAAGGTTCATCAAATTCAATCTCAAGTTCATATTTTACATCCAAAGGTTTGTTCAAACATCCAAGTCCCTATGCAATCATTTTATTTATCTATATTTATTAGCCATAATTATATACATATCCAAAGTTATCCATAATTATCATAAATGATCACACCATTTATTTGAAAAATGAATCAACCAGAAACACTTCTGCCTTCTTCCAGTCCAATTTCATAGTGAATCGACACAAGAGAAGTGGACTGAAACTCTCTGGAGTCAGGCCTAACGGGGCTGAACTTCCAGTTCAGTCGCACCGTTGCACCTCGGCAAGTATTCATCTTCACTAAACCTTTGTTCCCCCGCCTATAAAAGAGGAGTAATAATAACTACAGCATGCTCTAGAGAGCTTTGAATTATGAAGGACATAGAAATTGGCAGCACGTCGTGCCTAGCACATAACAGGTTTTCAATAAGTTGTGAGGGTTTTTTTTTACTCATGGTTCCATCTGCCAATCACTATTTTCTTCTTCTTATTGTGGTTTCCTTAGCCTGGAGCACCATTGCCCATCCCTACCTTACCCTAATCAGCTCCTTAAATACCGGTGTCAGCTCCTCTGAGAAAACTTCCTGATCCCCTCCCACTTCTCCAGGCCAGTCAGGCAGCCTGGAACATTCTACCCTAACATTTTGGGCCTCCCTCTGTCACTGCCCTTATTAAACTGCAAGATAGTATTTATGACTTGTCCATCTCCCTTACTTCAGTGTAAGTGCCTTGAGAAGACAGACCATGTCTTCATCTGCATTGTCTTAGTATCTTTGCTTCTAGCATTAGTCTGCATTTAGAAGGGGGAAAAAAAATAAGGGATCTTAAAATACTTTAATTCAGACAGCTAAAATTAGATGAAATTATAGGTGTTAATGGTATTTTGATTAAGAATTCAGAGGGAAGTGTCCTATTATGCCAAATATTTAAAATTTTCAATGTTCTGAGTTAGTCATCACTTTTCTCAAAAAATAAAAGTACTTCTCTGTCAATCTAAAGAACCTCAGATTCTGGGGCTAGTGGGGGTTTTTTTGTTTGACTACCATATAAGTAAAACAAAATGTCACCTCTGCCGGAAGCAAATTCAAGCACACCATGAACAATGTCCATAAAATACCTCTCTAACATCGAAAGTTCATAACAGTGTCTCAACAAATCTATAGACGAATAAAGAGTGAAGAAGAGAACCTCTGTTTTAGGTGAAGTTAAGGAAAGTTTGGGAGAAAGTTTAAAAAGGTTCAGTAATGAGCATTTGCAAGCTGATTCTATGTATTTAGTTCTCTGGTGAACTACGTTAGATAACAAAGTAACACTGGTTCCAGAAAGAAGCTGGAAATATGCGAGAATCCTCAATATCTCCCCCTTCAAATCTCTCTTCCCACCCAAACGTTTCATTAGTTAAGATCAATTTAATTAACGAGAACATCTTTCAAAACGGAAAATACCACTGTGAGATGGGGAGAGGAACAAGTGAAGGAACCATTTCAATACTAGAATCAAGCGCTCCATCAGAATTAGAAGCACACCTTGCTGATTAAGGGCGGCGGCACTCACACTAGAAGGGAAGGAAAACCCCTGAGTCTGAGAGGGTCGGACTCGTACTCTCACTCTTTGTGCTTTTGGCGCAGAACAGTGTATCCAGACTTTGTTAGTGAAGGAATCTGGAGAGGCACTCTACTTTAAAGCCAGGAAAGCTGGTTTTCAAACCAAACGCGTGAAGATACCTAAAATAACTCATATAGTTTTTAACACAAACAAGTAAACAGAGAAAAAAAGATTTTTTATTTACAAGTACCTCGCAATATCTAAGGAGGAAGGATTTTGGTAAATGAGGGATTTTGTTCACTGGGGAGGAGGTGAAAGGCTCTGAGCTCTGAGATGTGAACCGGCCTCCCCACCAAGCCTTCGGTGGAATGCCCTTTTCTCACCAACGCTTAAGGGAGAAGCTTTTTATTTAGGGAATGAGGAGGTCCTCTGAGTTCTGCTCCACGACAGTCATGGGGTGAGGACGAAAGCTGTCCCCAGGGCCCAGTCACATCTGTCTCACACAATTATTTCAGTCTTTGGGTTTGATTTAAACTCCAAAGGGTATCAACTAATTTCATCATTGATAGAGCTGAAAGGAAAAGACAAACTAACCCCCACCAACATGGGCTATACATCCTGCAGGGGTGTGCTCTTGCTAACTGGTCAAAAACAGTCATGTTATGGGCCGGCTGGTGGTACAGCAGTTAAGATCGCACTCTGCTTCAGCAGCTGCGGTGTGCTGGCCCATCCCTGGTGAGGACCTACGCACCGCTTGTCAAGCCATGCTGTGGCAGGAGTCCCACGTGTAAAGCAGAGGAAGATGGGCACGGATGTTAGCTCAGGGCTAATATTCCTAAAAAAAGAAAAAAACCAGTCATGTCACTTGAAGTCAATAATCATAAACTTTTTAGAAATCATTGAAATCGAGTTTATTGGGCCATGCTGTCACAATCTCAGCTGGAACATCTATACTGACAGAACTGTAAATATCTCCCTTTGAAATCACAACAGTCCAATAAAGAGCGTCTCTGTAGTAAAATCCTCTCTCCTGGCTGAGGAAATTGGTTGCCATGGTAACAGAGTTACAGCAGCAAGTGGAGGAAAATCATTTTTCATCCCCAGCACAATGCCTTCCTCTTTCACAAAATAATACCAACACTCACAAAAAAGAAAATCCCTAATAGTGGACACTCTAGAACTCACAGATACAACCTCTCACTTGCTCCACTCATCCATCTTCCCACACTACCCCATCACCTGATCCCTATCAAAAATGTTTTTTTGATTCATCCTGCCCCTTGTTACAGATCTCCCTTCTCTTTGGACTGACTGGATAGTGGCAGCGTCATTCCATAGTTCTTCACAAATGTTCACAGGCAGCAAGGAGCCAGGACAGTAACATCCCCAATGCCCCATTCATCCACACTCGGAGTCCATTTACAAACAAATCCAGCTGGATCCTCACCTGTGAAGGTAAATGTGTCACCTTCCCCTCCAAACCAACATTCCTTCCCAACTTCCTCCTTTCATCTCAAGGTGGGGCCACTTTCCCTAGCCCAGTATTCATAACTCTGGAATTACTTTTTATTCTCCGTGTCTTCTGTTTTCCAGGTCCCACCAGCTGCTCAGTTATTCAGATACTTTGTCATGTTGCTTGATTTCAAGTCTTCCTCCGCCCTCTCTAGCAACGTTTCAAATGCAGAAACTTTATGACATACACTTCATGTACTAATCGCTCTCCTGGCATCATATGCTTTCTACTTTCATTTTGCCTCTGACCTATTTTCTCACCCTCTTATCTTAATGCAGAAGTCCGAAAACATTTTTCTTCTCTCAGCCTTGAAAAACAGAGAACTCCTTGTAGGGCAAGACCTGCCCTTGTTGAGGAAATGATCTGAATCAGAATCAGCTGCTTTTGAGTAGAAGCTCAGCCTGAAGGGCCTGAAAGTGGGCGGAACTCTTGTGCATGCTGCAAGGGGAAGAATTTGTCTGTTGCTCAGCAGAAGAGGAAGGAGGCAGGAGCCAGCAAGATGGCAGAAGGCTTTGCACCTGGGGTTCCCAAAACTTTAGTGAAGTGAGCAAAATCACAAAATGCCTGGTGAAAGCAGATTTTGGTTTCGGTTTCGTTTATTTTGTGAGGGTTTTCTGTGTGTGGCAACTGGTCAAAGTGTTTTGCTTGTCATCCAGACTGATGTGGAAGGACTTAGGCAGCCAGTTATCTCCTTCAGGCAGACAGGGAGCTGGGAAAAAAATCATGAATAAATGAATAGTCAAAAATTCTCAAAACCTTAGAAGGGTTCTGGATTTCCATTTGTCACGGTTTGAGTATTGGATGTATGTTTATACATAAATATCTGAAGAATAGGAGGTCCTGGCAGATATAAAGCTTACATTTAAATTTTACTAAACTTATGTAATTTTATAACTTGCCTTTAATCCTTTCTGGCCCAAGGGAGAGCATAAAACCAAATAAATAAAATTTAAAGAATGTGAAATAAGGACATGATGTATGTATTGTGATTATAACCTTATAAAACTATTCATAGGAAAAAATTAAGGAAATATACTAAAATATCAATCAACTATGTTTTGTAGTTGAATTATGGGTAACTTTCTCTTTTCCCTTTTGCAAACATTCTGTAATATGGTTATATTACTTTAGTTTTACATTTTAAGTAGATAATTATGAAGCTATATAGTAATATGAGGAACTGTTCATGATAGAACAGTAAGTTTAAAAATAAGAACAACAGTAATACTTTGGTACGTCTGCAACAATGTAAAATAAAAATACAATACATGTAGACAAGAGGTAGAAGGAATATTAAAAATTATCACAGTGAAAAGTTGGGGCTGGCCCAGTGGCATAGCAGTTAAGTTTGCATGTTCCGCTTCGGCAGCCCAGGGTTCGCTGGTTCAGATCCCGGCTGCGGACATGGCACCACTTGGCACACCATGCTGTGGTAGGCATCCCACATATAAAGTAGGGGAAGATGGGTATGGATGTTAGCTCAGGGCCAGTCTTCCTCAGCAAAAAGAGAAGGATTAGCAGCAGATGTTAGCTCAGAGATAATCTTTGTCAAAAAACAAAATTATCACAGTGATTTTTCTGCAACGCAGATTCTGAGACTGAGTTGGGGTCAAGATGTTTATCAGGGAGCCCTTAGGATCAACACCTGTGGAAGGAACGAAGTAGAAGCAGGGTGGGCAGAGGGAGACGTCTAACTGACTGGTCCACAGAGTTGTCCTCCATTGGACCAGAATCCCTATCCTGCATACTCCCATCCCACTCAGTCCTTGGATGGGCCACTTCAGGGGAGGTGGCCTTGGGAGAGGCAGTTCTCTGCCTGCAGGGACCTCCATCTGAAGGATATCTGCTGACAACACTCCTAGTACTGAGCCAACAATTCCTTCCTCCAAGGGAGATCCGAGTCACACATGTCCCTGTCTGGGATAAAAATGAAAACATTTTGGATAGAATGGTAGGATAAAATGTCATTCAGAAACATTTTTTTGTAAAAATCGCTTAATTTTGCTGCATCAAATTTTTATTTCTATAAAATGGGTATTTTAATAGTACCCATTTCACAGCATGGTTGCGAGAATTAAATAAGGTAACAATTGCAAAGCACAATTCCTGGCATTAAGTGCTCAATATCATTATTGTTCTTTGTTCTTAACTTTTCCTGACTTATGCCACGCTGAGGAGCTGATGCTCTTCTTTTCATTCCAGTGTAATAGTGCCAAACCACCTTTTTTCGCACCTGCCCCTTATCATTCTGCTCTCTGGCATTGAAAATGTTGTGATGCTGGAGTCACGCCAGTCATCTTGTGAGCATTCAATGAGAAGCAAGAGGACAACAGGCCAACATTCTAAGGATGGTGAAGCCAAAGAACAAATAGTCTGGGTCTTTAATGGCATTCTTGAGATGCCAAACAACCCTGAGACCACCTACTTCTTGGATTCTTATGAAGTAAACAACAAATATCTTCATGATTTAAGCGACTCTTAGTTGGGCTTTGTTACTTGCAGCTAAAAACATTTCTAACTAGTATTTAGGCAAGTAGGGATAGATGGAAGGTTGGGAGGAAAGAAATACATAAAGTTTGTAAGCTGGCTTGAGTTCTGTAAGTTGGGAGAGTTACGAGAATATGGAAACGTAATAAATATAGCAATAATGAGATCACTTCTGACTGTGTCTGTTTCAAACTGACCCATGGTTTAATTTTCTGCATACCTCCCTGCTCATGATACAAAACAAATTAATCCCTCCTTTGCCTCTAAGCTATGCGGAGCAGGTGTGTCGGGGAAGAACGGATACTAATGAGATTTTCTGTTTGTTGGTGTATACCAGTGTGCCCGTCAAAAAACAACCAAAAAACCCTTCGTTCAGTACAGTGAGACTTCTAGACCTTTTATAAGAAGACCTGCATCCTGATACTTCCAATATTACCTATAATTCTAAATGTAAGCTATTTATCCTCTTTATCATTCAGCAGGAATGATCCCTGTGGAGCAGTGGGAAGATGCTTTAATCTCCATTCTTAGGAGAGCTTGTCAATATGACTCACCCAGTGACTGGCTGTGGAACATGGGGGAAGAAATTCAGTGGCATAGTGGTTAAGTTCTCTTGCTCCACTTCGGCAGCCTGGGGTTTGCAGGTTCAGATCCCAGGCTCGGCCCTAGCACCACTTGTCAAGCCGTGCTGTGGTGGCATCCCACATAAAATAAAATAAAGGAAGACTGGCACAGACGTTAGCTCAGGGACAATGACTGCACACTTGTCCTGGTGAAATGATTTCTCAGTTCATAGCTGAGGTCCACATGATTGGCAGAAAATCTCCTTGCTCTTCTCTGCTGGAGTTATGCTTCTCTTCCGGGTCTCAACACTTTCCAGCTCCGACATCCTGGCACGTCTTTTCAGACCTGTCTTTTGGCTGCTTACACGATTGTGCATTTCTCTCAGACCCATCAAGTGTCATGCAACGAAGCCCACACATATAATGTCCATGTTGCCTGACTCTACTAGAAGGATCTGTCTGCTGCTTTATCTCAGCACATTAAGTGAATCCAGAACCATGAGGAGGGGCCTGGGACAGCTGGCAAGAGCAGCACCACAAAGGCTCACTGTGAATAGAATGCTCCCATGTGCAGGCCAGCTTTGCCCTCTTTTGTTCCCTCGAGCCCTCTGCTCAGCAGAAATGCCTCAGGAGCACCCAGCATCACCCACAAGTTAATCAGGTGCAGTCCTTCCCTTCAGGGTGCCTATAAGGCAGGACATCAGATTAGGTGATCAGAGCAGATGAAAGGCCTGCACCAGCACAACCTCGCAAACCCCGGACAGACGCATCGAATGCATAATAGACTATGAGTTACTTTTTAACCCCAAGCCAAAGAACTTGGCATAGAAGGGACCAATTTTAATCTGGTCTAATAAAGGATAATAGTTGGCAGAGAGACAAAGGGATTCCCTCTAACTTATATATCCTGTGAATTGGTAGCAGAAACAAAGCTGCAGGACGCTTCAGCCCAGATTACAGACTATTCTTAGCATTCGCTTCATGGTCTAAAGGGGGGAGAGACAACATTGGGCAGTGTTTCCCAAAGTGTGGGCTCAGAGCCTTTTCTCCCAGAATCACCAGCAGGGCTTAGTTAAAACATAATTTTGTGGACTCCATCCCAGACTACATCAGAATCTCTGGGGGAGCAGGGATGCTGGGAGTGTGTACTATTTTAACCAGATCCCCAAATTTGAGACCCAAAGATGTAGGGAACATGGAATTGTACTAATGTCATCCGTGTTTCCCAAATGTGCCTGGAGCCCTGAGGATCTTGCTAAACAGACTCCCAGGCCCCTCCCTCCCAGGTTCAGTTGGTCTGAGGCCCGGCCCCCGAATCTGTGTGTTTAACAAGTGTCCCAGGGGACTGTTGTGATGGGGCAAGTTTGGGGAATTCCGATAGGAGATAATTGCTTAAAGCCCATCTCAGTTAGGCTCTGTAAAAATCAAGCTGGCATTCATTGAGTCCTTACCATGAACCGCTCTGCCAAGCATCTTCCTAAGTTAGCTCGCCTCGAAGTAGTCTTATGAGGTCGGTAGTGTCACGATCCCTGTTTGATGGAGGAGGAAAATGAGAGAAAAAAAGAAACTTGAGGTCACACAGCTGGTGAGTGGTGGAGACAGAATTTGAAGTCCAGTCAAAGGAGCCGAAGATCCTTGCCCTTTCCCCCCGGCCTTCCGTCTCCTTTACATGCCAGACAGCTGCCAGAGCCAAGTGGATTTTCTCCCATAAAACACCTGAGACAGTCTCCTCTATGTGGTTTTTCGTAACCCGTGCCTCCCTCTCTGGAGATGCCTTGGCAACCACTGACCTATCTGCTGTCTGTCACTATTGATTAGTTTGCATTTTCTAACATTTTATATAAATGGAATCATACAGTAAGTACACTTTTTGTCAGGCTTCTTTCATTCAATAAAATTATTTTGAGATTCAATCCAGGTTGTTGTGTGTATTAACAGTTAGTTCCCCTTATTGCTGAGTACTATTCCATTACGGATATACCAAAATTGTTGACCCATTTTTCTGTTGATGGGCATTTATGTTGTTTCCAGTTTGAGCTGTTATGAATAAAGTTGCTGTGAACATTTATTCACAAATCTTTGTGTGGATATGCTTTCATTTCTCTTGGGTAAATAGCTAGGAGAGGAGTGGTGGGTTCATGTAGTAGACGGACATTTTTATTCTCAAGAAACTGCCAAACTCTTTTCCAAAGTTGTGGTACCGTTTACATCCCCACCAGCAGTATATGAGAATTCTGTTCCTCCACATCTCACCAACACCTAGTATGGTCAGCCTTTTTAATTTTAGCCATTCTCATAGATGCTTCGGGGTATCTCATTGTGATTTTAATTTGCCCTTCCCTAATGACTAATGATGCTAAGCATCTTTTCATGTTCTTCTCATTCATATATCATCTTCTTTGGTGATACTTTTGTTCAAATCATTTGCCCATTTTTTCAATAGCATGTTTTCTTTTTTTATTTAATTATTTTACTGAGGTCATAGTGGTTTATAAGATTATATAATTTCAGGTGTACATTATTATTGATCAGTTTCTGTACAGACTATGTGGTACTCACCATCAATAGTCTACTTTTTATCCATCACTATACATATGTGCCCGTTTACCCCTTTTGCCCCTCCACCCCCTTCCCCTCTGGTAACCACTAATCTGCTCTCTTTATCCATATGTTTGTTTATCTTCCACATACAAGTGAAATCATACAGTATTTGTCTTTCTCTGTCTGGCTTATTTCACTTAACAAAATATTCTCAAGGTCCATCCATGTCATTGTAAATGAGATGATATTGTCTTTTTTATGGCTGCATAGTATTCCATTATATATATATATATATATATATATATATATATATATATATATATACACACCACATCTTCTTTATCCATTCATCAGTTGATCAGCACTTGGGTTGCTTCTACATCCTGGCTATTGAGAATAATGCTGCAATGAAATAGGGGTGCATAAATCTCTTTGTATTGTTGATTTCATGTTCTTTGGATAAATACCCAGCAGTGAGATAGCTGGATCTTATGGTAGTTCTATTTTAGTTTTTTGAGAAATCTCCATACTGTTTTCCACTGTGGCTGCACCAGTTTACATTCCCATCCGCAGTGTATGAGGGTTCCCTTTGCTCCACATCCTCTCCAACATTTGTTACTTTTTGTCTTGTTAATTATAGCTGTTCTGACAGGTGTAAGGGGATAACTCATTGTAATTTTGATTTTTATTTATCTAATAATAAGTGATGTTGAACATCTTTTCATGTGCCTGTTGGCCATCTGTATATCTTTGGAAAAATGTTTAGTCATATCTTCTGCCCATTTTTTGATTTGGCTATTTTGTTGTTGTTGTTGAGTTGTATGAATTCTTTATATATTTTAGAAATTAACCTCTTATTGGATATATGATTTGCAAATATTTTCTCCCAGTTGGTGGGTTGTCTTTTTGTTTTGTTCATTGTTTCCTTTGCCTTGCAGAAGCTTTTTAGTCTGACATAGTCCCATTTGTTTATTTTTTCTTTTGTTCTCCTTGCCTGAGTAGACATGGTATTTGAAAAGATGCTGCTAAGACCAATGTCAAAGAGTGTGCTGCCTATATTTTCTTCTAGGAGTTTTATGGTTTCAGGTCTTACATTCAAATCTTTAATGCATTTTGAGTTGATTTTTGTGTATGGTGTAAGATAATGACCTACTTTCATTCTTTTGCATGTGGCTGTCCAGTTTTCCCAACACCATTTATTGAAGAGACTTTCCTTTCTCCATTGTATGTTCTTCACTCCTTTGTCGAAGATTAGCTGTCCAGAGATGTGTTGTTTTATTTCTGGTCTTTCAATTCTGTTCCATTGATCTGTGTGCCTGTCTTTGTGCCAGTACCATGCTGTTTTGATTACTATAGCTTTGTAGAATATTTTGAAGTCAGAGATTGTGGTGTCTGAAGGTTGTTCTTTTTTCTCGTTTGCTTTGACTATTCAGGGTCTTTTGTCATTCCATATAAATTTTAGGATTCTTTGTTCTATTTCCGTGAAGAACGTCATTGTGATTCTGATTGGGATTACATTGAATCTGTAGATTGCTTTAGGTAATATGGACATTTTAACTATGTTTATTCTTCTAATCCATGAGCATGGAATATCTTTTCAATTCTTTATGTCTTCTTTGATTTCTTTCAACAATGTCTTATAGTTTTCAGTTTATAGATCTTTCACCTCTTTGGTTAAATTTATTCCTAGTTATTTTATTCTTTTTGTTGTGATTGTAAATGAGATTGTATTCTTACTTCTCTTTCTGCTAGTTCCTTAATAGTGTATAGGATGCAATTGATTTCGTAGACTGATTTTGTACCCTGCAACTTTGCTATAGTTGTTGATTATTTACAAGAGTTTTCAGATGGATTCTTTAGACTTTTCTATATAGAACCATCTTGTCTGAAAACAGTAAGAGTTTTACTTCTTCCTTTTCAATTTGGATTCTTTTTATTTCTTTTTCTTGCCTAATTGCCTTGTCCACAACCTCCAGTATTATGTTGAATAGGAGTGGTGAGAGGAGGCACCCTTGTCTTGTTCCTGTTCTAGAGGTATGAGTTTCCATTTTTCACTATTAAGTATGATGTTGGCTGTGGGTTTGTCGTATATGGCCTATATTATTTTGAGGTACATTCCTTCTATACCCATTTTATTGAGAATTTTTATCGTAAATGGATATTGGATCTTGTCAATGTTTTCTCTGCATCTATTGAGATGATCATGTGATTTTTATTCCTCGTTTTGTTAATGTGGTGTATCACACTAATTGATTTGCAGATGTTGAGACAGGCCTGTGTTCGGCATATAAATCCTACTGGGTCATGCTGTATGATCCTTTTAATCCATTGCTGTATTTGATTTGCTAATATTTTGTTGAGGATTTTTGCATCTATGTTCATCAGCGATATTGGTCTGTAATTTTCCTTCTTTGTGTTGTTGTTGTCTGGTTTTGGTATCAGGGTAATGTTGGACTCATAGAATGAGTTATGAAGTGTTCCATCTTCTTCAGTTTTTTGGAATAGTTTGAGAAGGATAGGCATTAACTCATCTTTGAATGTTTGGTAGAGTTCTCCAGAGAAGCCATTGGGTCTTGGACTTTTGTTTTTTGGGAGGTTTTTGATTGTGTTTTTCAATCTCTTTACCTGTGATTGGTCTATTCAGATTCTTTATTTCTTTTTTATTCAGTTTTGGGAGGTTGTATGAATCTCAGAATTTACCCATTTCTTCTAGGTTGGCATTATGTTGGCATATAGTTTTTCCTAGAATTCCCCTATAAGCTTTTGTATTTCTGTGGTATCTGTTGTAATTTCTCCTCTTTCATTTTAATTTATTGATTTGTGCCTTCTCTCTTCTTTCCTTAGTGAGTTTGGCTAAGGGTTTGTCAATTTTGTTTATCTTCTCAAAGAACCAGCTCTTAGTTTCACTGATCCTTTCTACTGTTTTTTTTTTTAAGTCTCTATTTCATTTATTTCCACTCTAATTTTTATTATTTCTCTTCCTCTTCCAATTTTGGGCTTTGTTTGTTCTTTTTCTAGTTCTGTTAGGTGTAGTTTAAGATTATTTATTAGAGACTTTTCTTGTTTGCTGAGGTGGGCCTGTATTGCTATAAATTTCCCTTTTATAACCACTTTTGCTGCATCCCATAAGAGTTGGTATGTTGTATTTTCATTTTCATCTGTCTCTATGCATTTTTTGATTTCTTCATTGAGCCAATGGTTGTTCAGTAGCATGATGTTTAATCTACACATATTTGTGCCTTTCCCAGCTTTTTTCTTGTAGTTGATTTCTCGTTTCATAGCATTGTGGTCAGAAAAGATGTTCAATATGGTTTCAATCTTCTTAAATTTATTGAGACTTGCCTTGTTTCTCAACATACGGTCTATCTCTGAGAATGTTCCATGTGCACTTGAGAAGAATGTGTATTCTGCTGTTTTTGGATGGAATGCTCTCTGTATCTCTATTAAGTCCATTTCGTCTAGTGTTTCATTTAAGGCCACTGTTTCCTTGTTAACTGTCTATCTGGGTGATCTATCCATTGATGTAAGTGGAGTGTTGAGGTCCCCTACTTTTATTGTTGCTGTCAATTTCTCCCTTTAGGTCTGTTAGTGATTGCTTCATATACTTTGGTGTTCCTATATTATGTGCATATATATTCATAAGTGTTGTGTCCTCTTGGTGGAATGTCCCTTTTATCATTATATAGTGTGCCTCTTTGTCTCTTGTTGTCTTTTTTATCTCAAAGTCTGCAACGTCTGATACTTGTATGGCAACACCTGCTTTCTTTTGCTTGCCATGTGCTTGGAGTACTGTCTTCCATCCCTTCACTCTGAGCCTATGTTTGTCTTTAGAGCTGAGATGTATTTCCTGGAGGCAACATATTGTTGGGTCTTGTTTTTGAATCCATCCAGCCACTCTGTGTCTTTTGATTGGATAATTCAATCCATTTACATTTAGAGTCATTATTGATATATGAGGGCTTAATACTGTCATTTTATCTCTTGTTTCCAAGTGTTCTATATTTCCATTGTCTCTCTTCCTTTGTATTTCTGACTGTCATTTAAGTTTCGTGGTTTTCTGTGATGGTCTTCTCAGTTTTCTCTTTACTAATGATTTGTGGCCCTGTTCTGATTTTTTGTTTAGTGGTTACCATGAGGTTTGTATAAAAGATCTCATAAATGAGAGAGTCCTTTTTCTGATAGCCTCTTATCTCCATTAGCCTAAGCAGTTCTAGCCCTCTCCTTTTCCCCTTCTGAGTTATTGTTGCCACAAATTATTATTTTTTGTACTGTCAATTTGTGACTAAATTAAAGTATTTATAATTATTGTTGATGCTTTCTTTCCCTTTATCTTTTATGTTATAATTAATTGTTTGCTATCCTATTCTGATAGAGAGCTGCAATTTTCTGATTTTCTTTGTGTTTTAACTCCTTGCCTCCCAAAGCTTTGTAAACCTTTGCCTTTTTGTTACAGGTAGGAGGGCTTCCTTCATCATTTCTTATAAGGGAGGTCTAGTGGCAATGAACTCCCTCAGCTTTTGTTTATCTGGGAAAGCTGTTATTTCTCCATCATATTTGAAGGATAGTTTCACTGGATAGAGTATTCTTGGCTGAAAGTTTTTGTCTTTCAGTATTTTGAATATATCATTCCACTCTCTCCTAGCCTGTAAGGTTTCTGCTGAGAAATCCACTGAAAGCCTGACAAGGGTTTCTTTGTAGCTTATTTTCTTCTGCCTCTCTGCCCTTAATATTTTTTTCTTTGTCACTGACTTGCCAGTTTTAACATTACCTGCCTTGGAGAAGGTCTTTTTGCATTGATGTAATTAGAAGTTCTGTTGGCTTCATGCACTTTTAAATCCAGTTCTTTCCCCAGGTTTGGGCAGTTCTCAGCTATTATTTCTTTGAACAAGCTCTCTGCTCCTTTCTCCCTCACATCTCCCTCTGGGATACCTATAATCCTTATATTCCTTTCCCTAATTGAGTCAGATATTTCTTGAAGAATTTCATAATTTTTTAAAAATCTGAGTTCTCTCTCCGCCTCTACCTGAAACATTTCTGTATTTCTGTCCTCTAATTCCATAATTCTGTCCTCCATAACATCAGCCTCCATTTTCTATGGTCTCTAGATTATTTTTATCTTGTTAATTGTGTTCTTCATATCCAGAATTTCTGTTTGGTTTTTTTTTAGAGTTTTAATCTCTTTGGTGAAATACTCCTTCTGCTCATTAATTTCATTCCTGAGCTCATCAAACTGTCTTTCTGAGTTTTCTTGTAACTCATTGAGTTTCTTTATGATGACTATTTCAAATTCTCTGTCATTTAGATTGTAAATTTCTGTGACTTCAAGATTGGTTTCTGGAGACTTGTCGTTTTCCTTCTTCTTTGAAGTGGTAGTGTAGTTTCTCATGGTGTTTGATGAATTGATCCTTTGCCAGCATATTTATGGCAATATCAGATAACAGATTCCACCTGCCACTGCTTGGGGGGGAGCAGGAGCTGTATTTTCTGATCCTGCCCCATCTTCTGGAAGTTGTGTGGTTGGCGCTGCTCTGCATTTGGTTGGGCTGGCCACAGCTGCTCTGCAGGTTGCACTCATCAGGGCAGGGCCTCTGTGCTGAGTGGGTGGGTTGTGCACCATAGGTGGGGACTCTGTGCTCAGTGGGCAGGCCGCTATCACTTGGACAGGGTTGCTATGTTTGGCAGGGGACCAGCTGAGCTCCTACACTAGGCTGGAGGAGTGCCTTCATTGGGGCTGAGCCACCACTCAGTGGGTCCCATGGGCTGCTGTGCTTTGTGGGTGGGGCAGCTTCTGAGGGGGGCAGAGTGCCTTCTTACCTATGCTGTGCTCAGCAGGTGGAGCCTTCATGGTAGCTGAGGTGCCGCCACCCCATGTAGAATGTTCCCACTAGCAGGGCTTCCATGGGATGGTGGGCACTCCCATGGACTGGGCTATAACTCCAACAGCATTTCTGTGAACTGCCTGCCCCACCTGCTCTTATAGTCAGGCTGGTTGGCCAGTTTGTGAAGATCTATGGCTTGGCTTACTATTGTCATGGATTGTTCACCTATTTCCACCGCCTCCTGGGGATTTAGTCCACGCACCTTCAGATGCACAGCTGTGTGGACCTCACAGATGTCCTGTTGTGCTATGCAGGGAATTCTTTGCTGGTTAATGAATGTCCATTTAGTTACAATTTAGAAGGAAGAGACAAAGGGAACAATTTACTCTGCCATGATGCTGACGTTACCCCCCATGTTTTCTTATTTTTGAGTTTTGAGAGTTCTTTTTACATTCTAGATACAAGTTCTTCATTTATTTTCTGACTTGGAAGTAGTTTCCCCTAGCCTATGGCTTTTCTTTTTATCCTCATGGTCGTTTGTGAAGTCTATTAATCAGAGGAATCAAATCTGCCAGGAGCCTGGGTGTCACAAGCCCATGGCTACAGATGCCAACCCCTATGTGAGAAAAGCCAGAGGAAGCCACAGGATCTCCCTGCAGGTGTGGGTCAATGCCCCAGTGTGGTGTCAGGGTCAAGGAGTGGGATGGGACAGGGGCAGGCTGTGGGCAGGGGAGACAGGATGGGCATCTGCAGAGGCTCTCATATTATCTTATTTCATTCTCACCCTCAGTCCTAAGAGACAGCCACTGTCACCTTGATTCTACAGCAACTGGCCTAAGCTTGCAGAGCCTGCAAGCAGCAAAGCTTACAATCAAACTCTGTATGTCTGACTACAAAACCCATGTTTGTTTGTGTTTTCACAACACCACCCTGACTCCACCGCAGTCTTGCGTGACGTGGGATGGGGTGAGTGGGTAAGATGGCCAAGTTAATCTAACATAGTGCAGTCCAGTGTGTTCACTGAACCCCATCCGTGTGCTTACAACTAAGATTTTCTGAACAATGACAACAACAATATATGTAAGCACCCCCAAGAGGAGTGAACAGTGATTAGTGCTCACTGATGTGGCCATACAAGAGCTGAGGGGATCCAGTGGAAGTTTTTTGACCCCATGGACACAAATGTAGGGTGGTATATCTGCTCACTGAGCTCCAGAAGCCAGAACAGGGCAAAACAGCCATGCTCCTAGTCTATGCACAGGAGTTACTGCACAAATGAAAGGAAACAGTGCTGCTCAGTGGGTAGGAAATGCGTGGGAGACTGCAAGAAGGACTTAGACAAATTGACCGTGAGGTAGAGCCATAATGAGTGATTAGAGGGAATTGGGGAGGATGGCCTCAGCCTTCTGGGGAGGCTGTCAGAGAAGGCGACTGCCAAGTTCTCCTCGCTCAGAAGTACATCAAATGCCAGGCAAGAGAGCCTACTGGTGAGACTCAACATTTTCTTATTTTGTTTATGCCCTTAACCCCAAGGGACTGAACTTAGAGGGGACCCTAATGCCTAACTCAGGTGGGCACAGATCACACACACCGTCAGCACCTCTGGCATCACTGGAGTCAAGGGAAGGCAAGAAGGGCCCTAACGTTTATTAAGCACCCAACTTACTAAGTTGCAGGTGCTAAGTCACTCTTCACAGCTGCCCCAGAGGCAACATTACAACCTCCTCCTGCTCACCTTTGGGCAGGATGCCCTGCTGCACACTGGATTGCTCACGGTGCCCCTGTTACTACGCTCCAGGAAATGAGTTAGAGTCCCCACTTTCTGCAGGTTGATGGACTGGTGCTTATGTTACCCACTGGCAAATCTGACAGTTCTAGGGTCCTCTCAAACGCTTGTTGAAGACCATGAATATTTTAAGGCCAATTTACTTAGTGGCATTTTCTTATGAATAAAAAATGCTGGATAAAGCATGTGAAAGCTATCTATTTTAAAATATTTGTTCTACAACGACTGGGTCCCATCTCTAGGGCATGACAGTTCCATGAGATTTCTTAGGCCTTCGGGTGCTTATTTAAGACAAATTTTCCTTTGTTCCAACTCAGAAGAAGAACATTCTCCTCATTAACAGCTCATAGGAAATTCAACACATGTAAACTCCAGGTTTTCTGGTTTAGATAGGAAAAATAAAGGTTTACAACTGATCCAATTTGAAGTGATTTGCAGCCTCAGCCAACAAGATGTGACTAATTCAAATGTATAATAATTACCTTCTTCTACTGAATGAACTGCAACCAAAGATCACTCCGTTCTCAGGAGACAAACCTTCCGTAGTCGCCGTTACCGTGTCTGCAAAGTGTACATCAGACAGAAAAGAGGATTAATTATTCCTTTTAAGCAGGGTGACTTTTCCAACTGCACACAATTTGTAACAATCTAGAATGTTTATTCCCAGTCTGAATTTCTTTTTTCCCTTCTTTGTTTCTCTTTCCTGTTCTGAGAGGAGGCTCTTCTCAGCCGGCTTCCAACCGCCTTTGACACTGTCTATGCGCAGGTGGAAGCATGCTTTGTGTTTGAAAGGCAGTCGTTTCACTTGTCCTAGACCCGGGAATTTTTGTTCCCTGGGTAGGATGGTCCATCTCAAGATGCAGCCAGACATGACCCGGGGAGGCTGAGGCGTCTGTGATGAGCCGGGACCTGGGTCAGAGAGCTGCTCACTGCGGCCGCCAGGTGCCGGGGCAAGAGGCCCTGGTACCTGGAGACCCCAATCCCACCTCACTGGGAGTCTGTCAAGCCTCTAAAGGAAAAACAAGCTGTGCTGTATTAGTTTTTAATGTATTTAATAAACACTTATAAAGAGCTTACTGTGGCCAGTCAGCATTCTAATCACTTTACAAAGAGCCGTTCACACAGTTCTCACAATTGCGCTGTGAGAAGGAACAAAGGCGCTGACGGGTTAAGAAACACGCCCCAAGTCACCCAGGAAGGAGCCGGTAGAGCAGGCGATCGGCTCCTAGTCAACTGCCTTTATCCCTCCCGGTGCTGCTTCCAAGAAAAGCCCCACTGGGCAATGGGCTGCGCCAGCAGTGGGGCAGAGCCAGCCAGCAGCAGGCGGCGCCCGCAAGTCCAGGCTCAGTGACGAGGGAAAGGAAATCTGTGAGGAGATGGGGGCAGGGCTCAGGCTGCCAGGCGAGCCCACGTCGGGGCAGGGAAGGAAGCTCTGAACCAGGGATGCCTGACAGGTCACAGCGTTTAAAGTCTCATCCTTGTTTCTAATTTGTCTTATAATATACACATGGCTAAACCTGATCTTCTGACTAGGGAATTATTTCATTCATCCATTTGCTCATTTATTTGTCATTCATTCAACAAACACTTACTGAGTGTGTCATTTGTGCCAGGAACTAAATGCCAGGGGAGAAAACATATCAATAAGCCACAGACTATATACTAACAAATTTAAGATTTAATACTATCCCTAAATGAAAGTAGTCCCTTCCTGAGAAGCCTAATGAATAATTTACGTTCAGAGTTGTTTAAAAATGAAGGATAATTAAAATTGTGGGATAGAAAGGAACGAGTGTGTCCATGATCCAACAGTAATACACATTTAACGTGGAACCTGGTCACTGAACCATTTTGATCAAATGAGTCCATTTTTCTCCATTGCTAAGCCAACATTAAAAATAAAGAAAGTGTAATAGGAGATGAAAACATAAGTTTTTACTTCAAATTTATTAAAAAGAAAAGAAAAGACTATAGATACTATTAAACCATACATTTCAACACCAAATCAACATATTGTTTAAATAATTGTTCATTTATGAAAAGGGATACATTAAATTTTATTTCATTAGCAGAGTGTAGCTTTTCAATAAACAAAGTATGTATGATAGGTAATTTCAGTTAAGGTATCAATTAAATAAACTGGGTAAACTAGGGTTCACTTTAGATCAGTGGTTCTCAAATATTTTGGTTTCTGGATTCCTTTACACTATTGAAAATTATTGAAGACCCTAAAGAGCTTTAGTTTACATAGATTATATTTATGAATATTTATCATTTTAGAAATTAAGCTTAGAGTTTTAATAAGTATTTATTAGTTGACTTTAAAATAAAAACAAACCCTTTTGTGTTAACATAAATAACATATTTATGAAAAATATATTTTCTGAAACAAAGATATTTAGTGACAAGAGCGGCATTGTTTTACATTTTTGCACAGCTCTTTGCTGTCTGGTTTATGAGATTCTCATGTTTTCTTCTGCATTCAATCTATTTCAGTATGCTGTTTTGTTTGAAAAAATAAAATTGCACAGAGATGTATAGTTGGAAAGGGGAAGAACATTTAAACAGCTTATTTATAACTGTGGATAGTCTTCTTTGATACAGTACCAAAACACAACCGTGGTAGTTTCTTAAAGGTAAGCTGCATTGTGGAATCTGAAATAATACCAATGAACTTTTTGTACTCTGTAACATTAAAATCCACTGGTCTGTCCTGCACTTTGAATGGATCTTTTACTGATGCATGTTTTTACAAGATCACTTATTGGTAAGTATCACTTCACTAAGTTGTGCAGATCCTCCAAATGCTGATATAAACTAATTGTACAATCAAATAATCATATTAATTAACGTTTCCATTGATCTCAGCAAAAATGTCTCTATGTACTGGGAAGCTGTCAAACTCACAGTTTTCCAAAATTCTAATCTCTTGAAAGTTGAAACTTAATCATGAGCAAAAAATACAAAATTAGCTAAATTAGCAAAAAATGTCAGTCCTGGCAGTGACAGGCTACTTTGTTAATTTCCAGAAAATGTCTGCCAAGTAAACCTGTCTGAATAACCATAGTTTGTAAGTCACTTGTTTTTTCAAGTGAAAATGGTCTTCTATGAATAAAGCAGCTAGTTCAGCTTGGGACTCAAAGTGATTTTCCTGGAAATGATTGTCTTCCTTCGGCATCCAGCAACAATGTTCCATGTGTTCTTACCGTTTTGTCTCACACAACATTTCACTGCTTCAGCAAGAACATCCTTAAGTGAAATTGGCTTTTTTCTGCGCGTGCATGATGTTGAAGATTACAACCACTAGTGCAGGGCAGTTGCCTTAATTTGTATTAAGGCACCCGGGATTTTACCCACCACTCTTTTGTGTCTTCAGGAAAACGTCAACACGTTTGTCCCAAGATAAACCATAAGATTCAAAAACGTTATCTAACACTTTGACTATTTCAGTGCCACTGTGACATCTTGTGAAGCATTCATGTAAAAGATCCTCTTCTTTGTGCTTAGTGCTGATACAAAACGTATGCCAGCAAAAGGAGCAAGTCCAGCCACGTCTGCAGATGAATCTATTTTTAGGGCGAAAAGCACAGCTTTGCAGAGGAGATGTTGACTCAGTCTTCACGTTTGTAGCTAAGTCTTTAATTAGCTGAGTTGCTGTAACATTGAAGTGGTACTGCTGTGCTCTCTTCTGCTTACCTTTCATCCAGCAGGCCTTCAGCAATGTCTGACTGTAAAATTGTTCAAGGCTTTATTTGTCCCTGAGTTACTGTTTGTGCTCCTCCAGCCCATAACTTATCTAGAAGACGCTTCAGGGAGTTTTCATTTCTAGTTCAATAAGTTGTAACAGATGATTTTTGGCATTTAAAGAGCTCATCAAGTCTACATTTATTTATTGTTTTGTTTTGTTTTTGTTTGTTTGTTTTTGAGGAAGATTAGGGCTTAGCTAACATCTGCCACCAATCCTCCTCTTTTTGCCGAGGAAGACTGGCCCTAAGCTAACATCCCATGGCCATCTTCCTCTACTTTATATGTGGGACACCTGCCACAACATGGCTTGACAAGCAGTGCATAAGTCGGCACCCGGGATCCGAACTGGTGAACCCTGGGCCACCGCCCACCAAAGCGGACTGTGTGAACTTAACCGCTGCACCACTGGCCCAGCCCCAAGTCCACATTTAAAATATTCCATTATTTCTTCTTTAAACTCTGAGTTATGGTCTCTACATTGGCAACTCTATCAATAGAGTGAAACTCAATTCATACTCTATATTATATAATCTGAAATTTTTCTGTTGCATAAGACCCAATATGGCAAATTATGAACATCTATAAAGTAAAGAAAACATAGCTTTTGTCATTTGTTTTTTTACAGTTTTGCACAGTCTCTTTGGCGAGTCAGAGAATTGGCTGTTATGTCAGTTTCCATGTTTTTCAGCATCTTGAGACATGGAAGGTCCAACTGTGGGCTGAGAAAGCAAGTCTTCTAATCTTTCCTTTTTATGCTAATAATCCTTCTTTAAATACAATAAAATTATTTTATTGTAAAATAATAAGTTCTAGATACAAATTTTAAAAATAGAAGTTTTCGATGAAATTTACAAATGTTTGCAAAATTGCATATATAATATGATCTCATTTATACAAAACCATATGTAGGTATGTATCTAAACATAGAAAATATATGTTAGAATGGTCATCAACATATTAATGGTGATCATCTCTGAATGGTGGGATTTTAGCCATTTTTGCTTTTTTCTTTATACTTTTGTGTATTGCCTAAATTTTTACCAGTATTATTTATAGCATTTAAAAAGCTATTTTTCTTGTTTGTTGCAGAGAGTGAACCCTGTTCGCAATGGTCAGCATGTCACTGCGCAAACTCTTCAGATGCTGCTTTGCAATGGGCTGTGGAAAGGATGGGTGGTACTAGTCAGTTGACTTGCCAAGTCTGCCCGGAAGTAATTTGGGAGGGAGAACTTGTCCATGCCAATCAGAGCCCACAAAAGTGGAGTTGAACACCAAACATGAATATCTTAATTTAATTTACTAAGAGAATTATAACTGTCAAAGTCCACTAGACTAGCAACTCATTCTCTTCCAAATCACAGAGTCACTTTGAGAAAAGAAACTATAGAGTCATAGCAGGCAAGAACTGGAAGGAATTAAGACATCATCTAGCCCAACCTGGTTATGTTACAGATGAGAAATCTGGGCCCCAGGAGGAGGAAGTATGTCTTCATTTTGTTGATGGTTTCCTTTGCTATGCAGAAGCTTTTTAGTTTGATGTAGTCCCACTAAATGATCTTTTTTTTTTTTTTTTAATGCATTGATTACCTGCTTTATGTCCTAAATCACTGGCTCTTCTTTGGAAGATAATCACTGATCACTAATTATCTTCTCATCATGCCATTTCTCTGCTGGAAAACATTCAGAGGGTTTCCACTGCCGTTACAGTTATATCAAACTCCTTATCCTGACACATAAGACCCTCTATGACCTGGCCACAGACCTCACCCACTGTTCCTCCCCTTCGCATAGGCACCAAACTGGACTCCTGGCCCTTCCAGGCTCTTCTGTTTGCTCCACAGCCCACCCCCAGCCCTGCCCAGCAAAATCCTACTGTCTGACAAAGATCAGCTCAAATACCAAACCCATTCAAAGATCTTCTTCAACGCTCATAATCTAAAGTATCTCCCTCTTCCATGTTTTCCAAAAATAGTTTTACTTTTTTTAAAGATTGGTAGCTGAGCTAACATCTGTTGCCAGTCTTCTTTTCTTCCTTTTCCTCCTCATTCTCCTTCTTCTTCTTCTCCCCAAAGCCCCCCAGTACATAGTTGTATCTTCTAGTTGTGAGTGCCTCTGGTTGTGCTGTGTGGAACGCCGCCTCAGCTCAGCCTGATGAGCCTTGCTAGGTCTGCACCCAGGATCTGAACCGGCGAAACCCCAGGCTGCTGAGGCAGAGCACATGAACTTAACCACTCGGCCATGGAGCCAGCCCCCAAAATAGGTTTCTTAAAACTTTTTTCTTTACAGAGATCTTTTATATTCATTATCTCCCTTCTCGATGTAAGCACCCTGAGGACAAGGACCATCTCTGCATCCTCACAGAACAGGCGCTCACATATCTAATAAATTTCAGAGCTAGAGAAATAGGGAAGCAGAACAGCTTTCTCCAGGTCACTGAGCAGCATGAGAATAAACTTTACTTCAAGATGAAGAAGGCACAGTCCTGCTGTATCTCTCCCCCACCCCAGCTCCTGCACTCTGCCGTCTGAAGCCCCTTCGTCCCCACCTGTACAATCCAGCGGAGGCGACTCTGGCCTGGGGAGGAATATGGGGGTGCAAGATCAATGTACGGACTCGGCCGGAGCTCCTCTAACTGCTGGCCCTGCTCTCGCTGCAGACGTGCGTTGCGCTTCCCCTGCCTGAGGCCAGACTTTAAAGGACTAGACTTCCTGTCCCACTTCCACCCTCTCCTAGCCGAGGTGAAGCAAGGTTTATGAGAGTGACCGAAGGCCACGGTTTGGGGTAGGGAAAGGAGCCAGGGCCCAGGAGTCCAAAGATCGGGGAATGAGTTCTGAACATCACACTAACCAGGTGAGCAGCTTGGTTAGTTAGATAACTTCCCCAACCATCTATTCCCCATCTGCAACGTGAGAATTATTAATACAACGCAGCTCATAGGGTTTAGTGAGGAATAAATGAGATGCCGCTTGTAAAGGGCTCTGCGACATTTGGTCCTGAATGCAGCTATTCCTGTGATCGGGTGTGCCCAGTCCCTCTGCCCCCAAAACACTTTGGATCATGGATTTGGTCTCAATTTACCAATCTTTCATCTAGGGCTAGATTAAGATCTTTATATAAACTGATGTAAGTGTAAGAAATTCTAACACAAGGTTCTTATATTTCTTCTGGCAACAGCTTTGAAGTTATTTTTGAAATAGAACATTCTCTGAGAATGTTTAGGTCTCCGCTTTGCTGCCCCTAAGCACTTGGTGGGGTCAGCATGCATGGCCTTCATCCTAAGGCCTGGCTTTTACTGACCAGATCGGCCTAGGCCCCAATCCTCAACCATGGTCTAGCTCAGTCGATGCCTTCTTCCAGAAATGACAAATAGGAGAACAGGTCACCAAATGGCGTGGTCTAGATAGGAAAGAGAGTGTCTCTCCACATCAGTCATTTGAGAGCACATGCAGGTGGCAAACCAGTCAGGTGAGCTGGGAGCAGACGGCTCGCTCTTGGAGTGGCTCTAGTTGAATGAAGTGACACTGTTCTCCCTTTGGGTGAGATCTGAGAGTTGGTACGCATCTTCTGTGCTGGAAGGCACCACTAGCCGTTCCAATTAAGAAAGGTACACTTCACCCCTCACCCCTCCTCTCCTTTCCTGCCTCCTTTCTCATTACGAGAGTGTTTTAGCAGATGGCAACACTCACTCCACCATGGGCCTGGACCCACTGCCTGAGACAGCCCCACCAATTCCTTCACCCCTCTGGCCCTAACTCCTGTTATCCATCCATGCCCATTCTGAAAGAGAGTCTATCAGCTTGATAACCTTCCTCCAGGAATCCTGTTTTAATTCCTGAAGGTTCAGTGAGGGATTCTCTCTCTACCTCTCAAAGCATTCTTTGCATATTTCTAATGTAGCATTTTTTGTAATGCACCATAATTGTTGGTCTACTTATTTGTACACATTAAACTGAGCTTCTTGATTAAAAAACAAAAATTCCATAATTTTGACGGATGGAAGCATCAGCCCAAAGTGGGCTCAGAGGACATCAGAAATTCTGTTACCAAAGGGACCAAATTGGCAGGTGGTAATAAAGGCGTGTGTGCTCAAACTCTTCCTAATACTCCACAGCACTTGGGTGCCCGCAGATGCTGCAGGTAGGGAAGGTCCTTCCCTTGGTGTGGGTCTTGGCTCCATGTGGGCAGAGGCTCATCAGCTGGGCAAACTGCCAGATATTAAACGATCTCGGCCTGTAGACCTTGACTTAGAAATAAACTACATAGCTATCCATTGCTTTCTCGTCTCCTGCCTTGCCCGCCATGCTGTAATACAGCATCTATGAGCTCTGCAGGGAGTCACAGGATATAAAGAAAATAGATCCTTTTCATTTTGCCTCAAAGATTGCACAGGAATTTTTTATGCAATAAAAACAGCATTAACATTCTTTGAAAATGTTCCTCTAGAACATACCTTCCAGGGCTTTCCAAATAGCTCAGAAGGGTTTCAAAATGTTTCCTTTAAAGAACAACTTGAGTCTAGCACTTCTTAGATGAAATGTCAGCCTCAATTTTTCTTGGCTCCATTTCATTTCCAGAATAGTTCATTTTCTTCTTCTTCCTCTTGAGCTCTGCTTCCTAGTCCGAGGAAGAAAAGCAGCCACAGAGTGGATAATAAAAGTAAGAGCAAAACTAATGAAGCTGAAAACAAAAATACATTAGGGAGGATGGATAAAACCAGAAATTCACTCTTTGAAAACATGAATAAAATAGCTAAAGCTTTGATAAGATCCATGAGAGAGAACCAGTAAATAGTAGGAATGAAAAACATGGCCTTACCTACAGAGATAGAAGCAACAACAAAAACAAGAAAATACTTTGAATGATTTTTTCCCAGTAAATTAGGAAAGTTAGATGAAACAAGCCATTTTCTAGATAAAGATGTTAGCAAAACTGACTCAAAGGAAAAAAAATCACAGACTCTCTGCTATGATCTAAATGTTTGTGTTGCTCCCCAAAATTCATATATGGAAATCCTAACCCCCAAAAGTGATGGGACTAGTAGACGGGGCTTTTGGGAGGAGATCAGGTCGTGAACGCGGAGCCCTCATGAATGGGGTCAGCGCTCTTATGCGAGAGACCCCGCAGAGCTCCCTTGACCCTTCCACCCCGTGAGGACACAGTGAGAAGGACCAGGAAGAGGCCTTCACCAGAACACCACCATGCTGGTTCCCTGAGCTTGGGCTTCCAGCCTCCAGAACTGTGAGCAATAAATTTCTGTCGTTTATTAGCTACACGGTCTGTGGTATTTGTTACAACAGCCCAAATGGACTAAGGAAACCCCAAACAGACTTAAAAATATTAAAGACAATCAACCAGGAATGTGAAAATCTGCCCATGGCATCTGGGGAGGAAGATGGAACAGTTTTACAAATGAGAGCTCCCAACTCTTGAAGGAATAGATTCCTACCATGTAAGAATTTTACCTTATAATAGAAAAAGATGAAGAATTGCTCACTCTAATACACATGTTATATGACTGGTCTTACTTTGACATTAAAACCAGGTCAGAATGATTAAAAAATGAAAATATGCCAATCTCACTTAGGATCATTGGCCAAAAGCTCCTAAATTAAATATTAGCAAACAAAATTCAAGGATTAGAAATACAATCATTATGAATCAACTGGGTTTACCCCAACACTATGAATTAGGTTTAGAAAAAAATCTATTGATTGTATCCATGTCTGTATTTTATCTACTACCACATTAACTCATCAGTTAAAAGAGACAAAAAAGAAGAACATCTCAGTAGATGGAAAAAAACATTTTTAAAAAATTTGATGATTTATAAAACAACACATTTCCTTGAAAACTTAGAATAAGAGGAAATTTCCTCAACCTAATAAAAGTTTTAACACAACAGTGAAATCATACTAAATATAGAAAATAGAATAAGAAGAACGTTTGATAAAATCAACACCATCAAAAATTAAAAACAAAACACTTTGCAAATTAGAAATAAAAAAGAACTTTCCTAGACTGATAAAATTTGGAAAACTACAGCAAATATCCTATTTAGTGGAGAAACATTAGCAGTATTCCTTTAAAATTAAGAAGAGGAAAAGGACTTTCCACTATTACTCTTTTTTAGGGGGTGCAGGTGGGGGTCAACTTCCAGTACAGGAAGAAAGAAAAAGGAAATTATAAGAATTTTAAAAGAAGAAACAAAACCATCATAATTCACAGATAGTATTCATTATCTAAATAGAAAACTCAAGAGAAAGATAAACCAATTATTAGAATTAGTAATTAAGGTCAGAACGTATACTGGACATAAGATAAATATATAAAAATCAGTTACATTCTTGCATACCAAAATATACATATACATAAAATTTTAAGAGCATCTCATATACAATAGCAACAAAATATAAGGTACTAGAAATAAATCTAATGAAAATGTGCATATCTTTATGAAAGAAATTATGAAACTATATTGAAAGAAATTAAAGAAGTTTTAAATACGTGGAGTATATACCATGTTCAAGGATAAGAAGGCTAAATATTGTAAAGATGTTAATTCCCCCCAAATATGCTATGAAGCCAATGTAATTCAGCCACAATCCCCAAAGTTAAGTATTGTTCATGGAATTTGACAACTTTGTCTTAAAATTCATGTATAAGAACAAAGAGCCAGGAACAGATAAGACAATTTTGAAGAGCTTCATGGTGAGGATCCTCATCCTGGCAGTGATGCTGACTTTCCTACAGCTGGAAGAGGCCCTGTGGGATGGGGCGGGGCCAGACAAAGAGACCTGTGAACAGAACGGAGAACTCCGTTATCAATGCATTCATATATGAAAACCTGACATTTGTCAGAAGTGGCTTTGCAAACCAGACAGGAAAGGACACAGCAGTCAGATGTTTTTCACATTCTGTTTTACCAACAACCCACAGAAAGAAATGCATTTTGTATTGCAACCCAAAACGAACAGTCATGTGTACATAGGCAAATATATACATACAATTAAAACAGAAGATGCAAGGAAAATGGTTACTATGTGCCATGCATTCTCATATTTTCTATTCAGCCCCATTTTCCCAAAAATAATTCTTGCTGCAATCCACGAAATTGATTCCACAACCAGTACAGGAGTTGTGACCTACAATTTGAAAATGCACTGTACCTTTTAGAAACCTAAAAGATAAGGCAACCAAGAGATGCAACTGTTCCTGATAGAGAGTTCTGTGCAGTGGAGTGCTAGTACGTTAACCAGCTGGTTCCCCCAGGGCTGAAGGGCAGGTTGATCTGTCGTGTTTGCCCATTTCTGTGGTATAAGTATTCCCATTTGATTCTTTTTTTGCTTGAGGAAGATTGTCAGTGAGCTAAACATCCACGGCAATCTTCCTCTGTTTTGCATGTGGGATGCTGCCACAGCATGGCTTGATGAGCTGTGTGTAGCTCTGCACGCAGGGTTCTGAACCTGAGTATCCCAGGCCACCAAAGTGGAGCACACGAACTTAACCAGTGCACCACCGGGCTGGCCCAAAAATGTTCCCTCCATAGCCAATACAAGCTAGCAACATGGTTAACAACCAGCTAATAAAATTCCTGAGAATTTAGCCGTGGACTTTCCTGCGCTAGTATGAGGCAGCTCCAGCTCACCGTTGATTCTAGGATAACTGGTTATCCATAATATGAAAAAACAGTAATTGGACCTTTATATCACACCACCTATGAATATTAATTTAAGTTGAATTAAATATCTGAAATGTCAAAAACGAAGTTAGATGTGAAATGTGAAAAGCAAAAGTTAGAAAACTAAAAGCAGCAACAAAACAATAGTATATCCTCTTGACTCCTGGGTAAGAAACGATTCTTAAATGATATGAAATCCACAAGCCACAAAGGGAAGGCTCGAGCCATCTAATTTCGTTTAAGACAAACATTTCTGAACTTTAAAATGTATCATTTAAAAAGCGAAAAAACAAGCCACAGCCCAAGAGGAAATATTTGCAACTCATATAAATTCAGAATTTTAAAAGAACTCCTACATATCAATAAGGAAAAGATAACCCAATAGAAAAATAGACAAAGACATGTGCAGTTAATTTACAGCGGAGACAATCTAAGTGGCAAATCTAAGGAAGGGAGGGAGGGAGAAAAAAAAAAGAAAAGCAGCTCAGTCTCACTCATGTGAGGTGTCCTGGATAGGGTTCAGTCTGGAAAGCAACGTTTGCACTCAGTCAGTCAAAACAGGAAATTTAATACAGAGGCTTTGGAAACCCCAAAAGTAAGGCAACCAAGAGATGTAACTGCAGGAACCCCTAGGCTGGAAAGAAAAGAGAAGAAAGGGTGTTTTCAAAATCTAGGGCCCGAGCTGCTCAGCGGGCACTGACCGGAGAAGAGGGTATCTGGCAGAGCGGAGCCATGGCGGGGGCTGGACAGGGGGAGCTGGGACCATGGAGGAGAGAACGCACTCCATGGAGGGGAGCCCACCAGACGCGGTGTGAACTGGGAGAAAGGCTCCAGCATCTCCCTTAAGTCTCCCACAGATGCTTCCCATTAGCTGAAGGGACGTGGAAGCCAGCTAGCAGGGTCCTTGGGAACCATCCTCGCAGAGATGGGCAAACAGGTAAAGGCCCAACACATCAGGGGCCTGCAGAGGACAGCTACAATGAGACCATTTCGTATCCGTTAGCTCTGGACTATTTCTAAAGTCAAGCCATAAAAGCGTTTTTAAAATATGGATTGATGAGAACTCCAATATGCTGCTAGTGAGCAGGTAAATTGGCACAGTCAATTTTAAAAATGGGGTTTGTTTTCCCTCTAGTAAAATTGAAGTTGCACACAACTGTGACCTAGAAATTCTACTCCTAGTTATAAATTCCAAAGAAAATTCTCACATACATGCACTAGGAAACATGTACAAGAATAGTAACCATTTTGGGATCATTAAAAAATTGGAAACAGGGGCTGGCCCCGTGGCTCAGCGATTAAGTTTCCGCGCTCCGCTGTGGCGGCCCAGGGTTTCACCAGTTCGAATTTTGGGCAAGGACATGGCACCACTCATCAAGCCATGCGGAGGCGGCGTCCCACATGCCACAACTAGAAGGACCCACAACCAAAAACACACAACTATGTACGGGGTGGAGGGGGTGCGGCTTTGGGAGAAAAAGGAAAAATAAAATCTTTAAAAAAAAAGTTAGCTTTTTTTAAAAAAAAATTGGAAACAATTTCAACGTCCAGCAATAGGAGAATCGATTTTGTAAAATATGTTATATACTCATACAATAATGGAACACTATATCACGGTTACAGTGAATGAACCAGTGCTTCATGTATCAACGCGGATTTACCCCTCAGACATGCTGTTAAAACAAAGCAAGGGGCAGAGGACGAGGCACAATATCATCCACATAAAGTTTAAAAACATAGAAGACCATTTTGTGTTTTCCATGGGGATGTGGTTTAGGACGATGTGCATAATTAGTGGAGGTATAAAGACGTGCATGGGAATGATACACACCCAATTCAGGGTCGTGGTAACCCTGGGAGGTGTAGAGACAGCATGGTGGAAGGGTCCCCAGGAGTCTTCAGCGATATTGAAATGCTTTGTTCCTCAAGCGAGGTTGGCAGTACTTGCCTGTTTGTTACATTTTCTCTCTACCTTTTGTATGTCTGAAATATTTGATTTTTATTAAAAAGATAAAGAAGTGCTGGCATCAAATTACTTTATTAATTAACTAAAAATATTAATCCTAATGTTTGTCAAAACTCTGAAATGTGTTTGCAAGAACCTGTAACACACAGCTGGTGTAAGAGAGAGCAATGGTTCATAACGTGCCCATTTGTTTATTACTCCAGATGTTTCTGAACTTACAAGGAACTTGTGAGCTTTCCTTCCAAAAGCTCAGCTTCTTCGTTTCATCAAACAAAGCCAGGGCATTTTTGTGATAGTGGCTGACATTTATGAAGCACCTACTCTGCCCCAGGCACCACCATCCCCATTGTCCATGTGAGAAAAACAGGTTCGGAGAGGAAGTCAATGTCCCAGGCCGCCAGGCTCGGCTCCCCCGGGATGCAGCCGGCTCCAGAGCCTTCTCCACGCTCTCTCTGCGGCCCCTCCCGGGGCAGTCATTATTTTTCTGTCTCACTTCTGAGTCATTTTTTAACAAGGATAGATAGAATAAGGGTCCTTCTGACAGTTTCTAGACTGTGGAGCTTTCTCATTTCACAGACTGGACAACGAGATCCAGAGGGCTCCCCCAGGACAGGGGAGGCCCCCAGTCAGGAGCGGCCCGGCCCTGCCCGGCGCCCGCGGTCCTCTGAGACCCGGCCGAGCCGTCAGACCCGCTGGATTCGTCCAGCTCGGCCGCCTTCCGACGCCTGACTCCGTTTCTCGAAGCCTCATCACCGACAGAGACAGCAGTGCCCGCCTCCCTCGGTTTGTCTGAGTTAAAGGAGAGAGGGAGAAAGCTCAGCACCGTGCTGTCCACACCCTCTCTGAGACCGTGACCCAGTGCGGGGCCCAGGGCGCCCCTCTTCCCAAGCCCACGTCCGGTCACCTCACACTGAGCCCGGCCGCAGTGGGCGCGTCTGCGCCACAGAAACTGGCCAATTCCACAAATCAGGGCTCTTTTTGTGTGAGAGCCGGTGGTTAAACGCTTACCGGCAACCCCTGCAGGGCTGCTGGAAGGTGCTTTGGCAATTGAAAAGCCCTGTATAAATATGAGCAATTATTATTTAAGATTTCAGGACCAAGAGAACGAGAAGGAGGGCCGCTGGGGGTGGAAGCAGCTCGCCGAGCACGCGTCCTGCGCCTCGGGGACACGCGCCGCGGGCCGCAAGCTCGGGCTCCTCCCCGGACCCCGCGCCCTGGGGCGAGCCCGGCCCGGTCGCCGGCCCAGCAGATGCCGTCCTGATGTCCCTTCTCACGCGGTGTTGTGTTCTTCCCGAGCCCCGGGAATGAGGGCCGCCCGTCTGAGGCCTCCCGTGCCCCTTCCTGCCTGGGGAGGGAGAGCGCCGCTTCTCCTGGTTTATTCTGCAGAATTCCCGCCTCGCTGAAGGTTTAGAATAGCAAATTCAACATGTTAAAATATGATGAATATACGTGTTGAAAAACCCCACACTTCATAGAGAGAGGTGATGATGAGACTCTAGATGCTGTGCAATGATTTCTTTCTAAACGGCACAAGAATGCGGCTATTCTGAGAATTGCCTGGTGATGATTCTCGTATAAATATTAACTTGCTCAAAAAGTGGGAAATTCTTAGCACGACAAACAGCTGAACGTATTTTACTAAAAATTTTGGCAGCCTTTTCCCTTTGACATGTTTAAAGAGCAAGTGCACAGCAGAAATAACCGCTGTCCTCAGCATGTTCTGAGAGGAAATAGAACTGTAATGTCGCGCAGACACTCAGCAGACGCTGCCGCCACGACACCCCTCCCCGCGCTCGTCACCGGCCGCTGAGACGGCTAATTAGAAAATCCGAAGTCAGAACAGAAGCTCTTTGAATTTGAGAAAGCCGCCAGCTCATTTTCAGATTTATCTCCAAGGGCCCAGTTGCTACAAAGCAATGGACAAAATGTATTACAACATGTAAATGGTTTCTTCCTCCTCACACAGCTGAGCTTCTGCAGACCGTGTGTGGTTTTTACTTGCCTGACTTTCATTATTTAACGTTTTCCGTTGAACCAGAATTGAAGGTGTCTCATCACGGCCCAGCTTGTCATTAGCCTCTCAGGCCTGTCCCCTCCAGAATGTTCTCCGCACTCTGACACTAGACGACTCTGCCTGGGATTTCAGTCAACCACATATCAGCTTCACAGGTGCCTCCTGTGCTATTTATTTTGGTAAAATCTAAATTGATTTACATCTCTAAGCTTATTCTCGTCCTAAGCACTAATACCTGTGAAAGCAAACATATGATTAGCTCTTCTACAATAAAAGAAAAATACACACAAAACTTATCTGATAAAGGACTTATATATAGAATATATAAAGAATATACAACTCAATAACAAGAAGAAAAACAGTATAATTTAAACATGGGCAAAAGATTTAAAGAGACACCCTACAGAAGACAATACGCCAATGACCAAGAAGCACGTGATAATGTGTTCAACACCAATAGACGTGGGACAAGTGCAGATTAAAACCACAAGAAGATACCACTACACATTCAAATTGAAAAGTCGAATAATTCAAAGTTGGTGAGTATGTGGCATAACTGAGGTTCTCATACAACACTGATAGGAATATAAAATGGTCCAAGTTGGAGGGAAAAAACTGGCATTTTCTTGAAAGTTTGAAACACTACATTCAAAAGCATGATTATCTAATTAGTACATGTCTCTACATTAGGCCTAGAAATATGTACAGAATAAAATAGGATTAAAAAAATTTAAATATAGTTACCATATGACCCAGCACTTTTAGTTATTCATCCAAGAGAAATGAAAAAAAATGCGTCCACAAAAAGACTTGGACATGAATGTCCTGGGCATGGGGACAATAACAAGCTTCTTTCTGAGTGGTCCCCAGTTCTAAGAGCTGCGTGCTTCGTGGACGGATGGGGGCAGCAGCCTAAGGTCCTCTCGGCTGCTTCTCCTGGGATGGAAACATTGCCTCGTCATCTTACTGTGTTGCACCCAAGGTAGAGCTTCCACTCCAGGATGGGGACTGGGCGGCAGAAGGGAACTTTAACCAGGAAGGAAAACACCTTTTTGCATTTTAGATAGATCTCTCTGGCATTCTGTGTTGAGGCAACCCTGGGTGAAGATAATTCACAACAAAACCAAAGCGGACGGATAACAAGAGACTGGGACTGGTTGAGGTTTCACTTTTCCTTTTTAATTTATTAGCTACAATTCTAAATATTGTAGACCAGACAGAGTCTGGTTCATCTGCCCAAGGGGGAGGGGGTCTGTAGCTCTCAACAGATGCAGCCCCAACCTATTTTAGGACAAGTGTATGTGGTAGAGAAGGTGGACCAGAGAGGAAGCTGCAGCCAAGCCCTGCCAGCATAATGAAGTTGAGTAAGCTGGAGAGTGAAAGCTCCTCTCACTGCACTCCTGTTCTAGCATGTTAAGGTAAAAATTGTGGGCATGTAACACTACCTAGACAAAAGACAATTATCCTACCTTGGACAAGTTTCTCTCTGTTCTCCTTATAGACTGTGGTAGGCAGAACGGCCCCCCCAAAGATCTCAACCCCCTAATGCCTGCAAACTTTGACTATGTTATATTAAATAGCAAAAGAGACTTTGCAGCTATAAAGGTACAGATTAAGATGAGGAGATTATCTTTGATTATCTGGGTGGGCCCGAACTAATCATGTGAGCCCTTAAAAGCAGGGAACTTTCTCTAGCTAGAGCAAGAAGGATGTAGCAGAAGTAAATTCAGAGAAATTTGAAGCATGAGAGGGACTGGATCTACCAAGGCTGCAGGGGCTACCTACATAGCATGAGAAGGAACATGGGTGGTTTTTTACAAGCAAAGACTGGCCCCCAACTGACAGCTAGCAAGGAAATGGGGACCTCAGTCCTCCATCCACAAGGAACTGAATTCTGCTAACAACCTGAATGAGCTGGGAAGCAGAGTCTTCCCCAGAGTCTCCAGAGAAGAGCCCAGCCCAGCAGACAACCTGAGTTCCGCTTTTGCAAGAGTTCAGCAGAGGACCCAGCTGAGCCCTGTTGTGTCCAGACTTCTGAGCCATGGAACTGTGAAATAAGGAACAGGTGTTATTTTAAGTCACTACGTTTGTGGTAATTTGTTCTGGCAGCAATAGAAAACTAACACATAAACACATTTTTAAAAAAGAAGCAAGCAAGCAGAATTCTTAAGCAAAAGTGACTTTGAGTATAATTCTCTTTCCTCATTGCAAATGCGTGCTGTAGTTGAGTTCTTTGCTCAAGAATAAGTTACAATCTATACTCCCATCTCTGCTTCTCAGTATGCAGCTGTATTCAATGGGAGACTGAAGCTCTGTTTAGGGGATTTCCTCTCCAAGCCCTTCTGGAACACAGTGGAATGCAGAATGGATTTCAGTGAGATCAAGGAGGCAACAGGAAGAACAATTATCAGGCTAATGTACTAATCCAGTTGAGGGACCGCAGATGCAGGGCTAGCTAGTATGGAGAAGTCAGATTAGAGAGGGAGACATCGATACCGAATGGTCCTAGAAGGGCTGGCTAGGTGGAAGGTAGTACCGGTGAATCAGAAAATTCAAGAGGAGGAATAGACCTGGGGAGAGATGATCATGGTGAAAGCAGAGTTTGGGACACGGTGAGTTTGAGGGGCTTGTGGAACATCCAGGTGGGATCCAGGCGGTAACTGGATATTGAAAACTGAAGCTCAGCTGATTCTCAATTAGAGACTCGAATTTGGAATTATTAACGTATTGGTTCAGAAGATGTTTATGGGTTTTCTTTTGCTTTAATAAAACACAGTAAGAAGAGAAATGAGGGAAAGATACATATAGAGAGAAACAGAGAAGAGATTTTGTTTGCTCGAGGTAATTCGAAAAGGATTGGTGGAGAGAGAAGGATACAAAAGACGAGAAAGCTGCTGGCTAAGGCAGAACTAATTGATATATTACTAATAAACTACAAAAAAAGGTGTGCCCAGAAAGTTCATGATTGATCTTAGAGGAGAAAAGGGAGGTGGTCCACGTGGAGGCAGAAGCTAGAGAAAGTTCCTGTTAGCCACCAGGGAGCGCTGCCAGCCCAGGACAGCTAGTTCCTGCCAGGATGAAGGAGGATGTGGGTGGAGTTGGCTACTGAGGAGGAGCACAGGGGGAGACGGCAGTGTTCAACCCGCCACTTGCACATAGGGAGCTTCATAAGCTCGTGTTTGTTGTTTGAGGAAGGTTAATACTGTGTTCCTCTTGAGTATATCATTCACTCAGTGAAGATTAGCTATTTACGAAATCATTTACAGGGAAATTGGAGACTCCCCCCCCCCCCCCCCCCCCCCCCATTTCTGTGAAAACACTGCTGCTATCTTGAATAAAACCGAAAAAGCTGTTAGCTTATGCAGTCGCCACCTATGCAATCAACAGTTTCCTCACAATGACTTCTTGCTACCTTTGGCTGAACCCCAATCTGTGAAAGTATGTGACGGTTGCACCCAGCAGCAGGGAGAGAGAGCAGAAAGCTGCCCAGAGTCTAGAGCTCAGGAGGGCTCCCTGCTGAACTGCCCACTGTGGGGAAAGCAGCCAGCGTGGAAGGTACCCTTTAGGACAGAGCGTTCCTCATCGTCCCAGCTCATCTAGTATGGGCTCAAAAAGAAGTAAAATCTAACCCATTCCAAAGCACCAAGTGATTATTTTAGGCCATGAGACCAGATGCTACACTTCATTATCTTTCCTGATGCCTCTGGTTTGGGCTAAGAATCCAAATAGCCGTCAAGGTTCTCTGAAACTAACACGTTTAATCCAAAGTTGCTTGTGTGAAGTGTTTCTAGAATCTTTCATTGTTGCCTTTTTAAATTCCCCTGGACACCGACCCAATATTGTTGCATTCAAACACATTTCAACACAAGGATTAAAAAGTTCTTAAGTATACTTTTATTCTTCTCTGTATCAATGCCAGATACATACACACAAAATGTCTGGATCACTTAATAAGTTATAACATTCCATGTTTTAATAGTAATAACAAGTACATAAATGACCATTTCCTGAGTTAACAGTACAATGTAAAATTTAATCTGTATTGCTAATAAGACATTTTATAGCATAGAAATGTGATCAAAATGATCCTTTATCACGTCATAAAACACAGGAGCTTACTGTAGAACAGTGATACACTTTAAATGGTAAGGAACTTTGTGACTCATAACACAGAATCCTGTATGTACTTGCTGCCATGATTGACTTTCTAGGTCAAATATCAGTAGTAAAATAAGTTATGGTATAAAATAAAGTCAACAGTTACCTATACTGAAGGAACGTTTGATTTCATTTAAGAAACTGAAGCCTGGCTTCTAGTTAACCTTTTGGTATATACAAAAATCTTCTCTTAAAAAACTCTAAGTATTCACAAATTTAGATAAAATAGTTGAGTAAAGGACAATGACAGCTCTTCGTTACGCTGTAAAGCTATGGATCTCATCTTTGGAAAAGTTCAGCTCATGCAGAAATCTGAAAAACACGTACAAAACATGTTTCTTAGGGAAAATGTTTAAAACGAAAGAAGCAAGATCAAAGTTTACCATCATAACCACAGTCCTTTTTCATTTCCCCATTTAGAATGTACTTTCTAAAAAAAAAACCACAATTATCAATTCTAAAAAATTAACAATAATTCCTTAATATCATCAAATACCTAGTCAGTGTTCAAATTTTCAGTTGTCTCATAAATGCCATAATTTTTAAACGTCTGTTTGAATCAGGATTTAATCAAAGTCTATTCATTGCGATTGGCTGATACGTCCTTTAGGGATCTTTAGATCTACAAGATCCCATCCCTCTTTCTCTCTTTGTCCTGCATTTTATTTGTGGACAAAATCAGAATTTTATGTGTCGAGTCTCCATAATCATTTTGCTGCATCCCTGTGGTATACTTTAATAATCTGCTCCAATATCCTCTTATTTCCCACAATTTAATAATTGGATCTAGAGGCTCATCAGATACAGGTTCAACTCTGTGACGAGACTACTTCACAGGTAGTGTTCCTCCATCAGGGGGCACACAACACCTGGGTGCCGCCCTTTCTGGATGCCAATAGCCGTTCACGGTCTCCGTCCACATGCTCTAGCCGATTAGGGACTGAAGCTGGTGATATTCACTTCTATTATTCTTTCTTCGTTTATCAGTGGAGGAATTCTATGAAGAAAAACTCTGCTCATTTATTATGTGGTTACCTACTAGCATGTCTTGGACAGAAAAGTCAGAGTAAACGCTTGATTTTTTCCCCTTTCCTCACCAGTTTTCAAGGTAAGCAGTTGATCCCCTGGCATTCTGTCTTCATTCTCCCCCACTGAACAGGAAAAGCACGAATATTGCTTAAGTATAATTCAACTTGGAAAACAGTATAAATGGAGGCTAAAATGTTAGAAGTAGCTCTGTTTAAAATGCTGCTGAAAATAATAAACACTTATTCAGTACTTACTGTATGTAGTCACTGTGCTGAGCACCTCACCTGCATAGGCATTAGTATTTATTCCCTTTTACAGGGGACTGCACTAAAGCTGAGAGAGGTTAAGTAACTGACCCCAGACACCCAGCTAATGATTGTATAATGACTGTCAGTGGTAGAGCTGGGACTCAAACCCAAATTGGCAGCTTCTAGAGCGCACACACATATTCAGACAAAGGGACGGTGTGGCACAGGAGTTAGGAAGGCCACTTGGTGCAGCAGTCAAGCCCCTCACTCTCTGAACCCATCCCACCTCTCCAGCCTGCCTCTCCCTGGCAAGTGGCTTCACTCTAGCCACACGAGTCTAGTCTTCTGAATCCTGCACCCTTACTGTGCCTGCTCCTTCTCTCCCTGCCTGTACTACCTCCTCTGACTGGCATGTCTTAGTCATCATTCAAAGCACACAGTCCTTCTGACCATGTAGCTCCCCTCTCCCCAGTACACACCCCCCAGTGAAAGGAACTTGTCTCTCCCTGAATTTCCATAACACCTTGTTTTTTTAAAAATTTTTTTATTGAGTTAATGATAGGTTACAATCTTGTGAAATTTCAGTTGTACATTACTGTTTGTCAGTCGTGTTGTAGGTGCACCCCTTCACCCTTTGTTCCCACCCCCCCACCCCACCTTTCCCCCGGTAGCCACTAATCTGTTCTCTTTGTCTGTATTTTTTAATTCCTCACATGAGTGGAGTCATACAGAGATTGTCCTTCTCTATCTGGCTTATTTCACTTAACATAATTCCCTCAAGGTCCATCCACGTTGTTGTGAATGGGATGATTTTATCCTTTTTTATGGCTGAGTAGTATTCCATTGTGTATATATATATATATATATACCACATCTTCTTTATCCAATCATCTGTTGATGGGCACTTAGGTTGCTTCCACGTCTTGGCTATTGTAAATAATGCTGCAATGAACATTGGGGTGCATGGGACTTTTGGAATTGCTGATTTCAAGCTCTCTGGATAGATACCCAGTAGTGGGATAGGTGGATCGTATGGTAGTTCTATTTTTAATTTTTTGAGGAATCTCCGTACTGTTTTCCATAGTGGCTGCACCAGTTTGCATTCCCACCAACAGCGTATGAGGGTTCCTTTTTCTCCACAATCTCACCAACATTTGTTACTATTTGTTTTGGTTATTTTTGTCATTCTAATGACTGTAACGTGATATCTTAGTGTAGTTTTGATTTGCATTTCCCTGATGATCAGCGATGATGAGCATCTTTTCATGTGCCTATTGCCCATCCATATATCTTCTTTGGAGAAATATCTGTTCATGTTTCCTGTCCATTTTTTGATCAGGTTGTTTGATTTTTTGTTGTTGAGTTGTGTGAGTTCTTTATGTAGTATAGATATTAACCCTTTGTCAGATGTATGACTTGCAAATATTTTTTCCCAGTTAGTGGGTTGTTTGTTTCAATCCTGTTTTCCTTTGCCTTGAAGAAGCTCTTCAGTCTGATGACGTCCCCTTTGTTTATTCTTTCTATTGTTTCCCTTGTCTGAGAAGACATGGTTCCCGAAAAGATCCTTTTAATACTGATGTCAAAGAGCATATTGCCTAGATTTTCTTCTAAACACCTTGTTTTTATCTCTAGTAAATCTATTTATGATATTCTGAGTTATATTAGAGTTACCAGTATGTGCATTTGTTTCCACCATTAGACAGTGTGGGCCTTGAAAGCAAGGACCGTTTTATTCATATGTAATAAACAAAGTGGGTATTTAATGGATGAAAGGACCTTTACTGGCCAAGTAATTATAAGCTCTTTATCTATATTAAAAAAAAAATAGGCTTCTTAGTCTTTCTCTGTTATCACATCATACAAATTTGAAAAATTTTCACTAAATATGATGAGCATGTTTGGAACGGTCATGCTTATGTAGCAGTCATGAGATTAACTTTGGAGGGTGCTAGGAGGGGCCACTCCAAAGAAAGAGTCATCTTTCAGGACAGCAAAAACTATTAGAGACTCCCATATCTGCCAAGTAGCAGATATACCACATCCGTTAAGATGGTGAAGACAAGGAGATCAGGGAAGTGAGTCCTGAATTGAAACCCACAAGCACAGACACTATGAATTACAAGTACTGATTTGAATCAAGTTTCATCTCACAGGGCAACTCTATGCAGCACGTTTAAGGGCGAGCAACACAGGGATCCATACATGATGACTACTCCTGGGTCATTCTGGGCAAGCCAGCTAGCAAAGCACAGAGAGATCAGCTCTGAGGTGAAGCTGAGAAAATAAAGCTGTAGAGATTACACTCAATTTTTACAAATGCAAAAATACTAGGATCTTGGTTACCTTCTACTCAATTAGACATATACTGAGGCGCCAGTATGCAAGGAAGTGGGCTGGGCCTCAGATGGAACCAGAACGAAGAGCCCTCAAGATGGCCATTACTGATAGGAGGAAATGACCCACTTCCATCAGGAGGCCGTACAAGGGTTCCCTCATCAGTCAGTAGATAGTGGATTAGCTAGCCTTAAAGACAGTCTCTTTCAATGCTGAAGACTTTATGGTTCCAATCATTTAAAACCATTTTTATACTGCAATCTATAAAGTAAGCCTTAAGACACTTCTAAAATAGCAGGATCAATAAAGTAGAAGACAGTGTCGCTCTCAGCTTTTTGTCATGAAAAATTATTTTACGTTAAACCATATTGTTAGTCTTCACTATAATTTTAATAGTTTTGTTTGAGCTTTAAAGAGTAAAAATTTAAATAGTAATTTAAAATTTTTTTATAAGTTGAGAGAGGTTAAACAGAAAAACATTTTTCTGAAAGTTTTAAAACCCAGAAAAACACAAATGCAATTAAAATACATTTTAAATACAACATGGAGAGAAACACTTTTTAACGTCTTTGTTTATTTACTGAGGTCAATCTTTCTCACAATTAAAATTTAAAATAAAACAGCAAGAGAAAATTGTCTAGAATATGTTACGTTCAGTCATACACCAAACAAGGAAAAACAGGGCATTTAAGGCAGTTATATTTTAAAGCATTCTAGAAACCCAAGAGTGGCTATATTTAACCAAATATTATAAAGGGTCATTTTAGTACTAAATCAGATCAAGGTGAATTTCGAGTAAGATGGCCACTACTATTGACTTTTCATTATCCAGAGTTCAACTCTTAGTCTTGGCTTACTTATGTTCCTGTCTCTCCTTTTTGTCTTGCTGTCTGGCTCTCAATCACTGTATCATTTCCTCACTCTCACTCGGTTGCAGAGAATGAAGAATCAAAAGTGACAATGAGATGACCATTGGTATTAATTACTATATATTATGAAGCTTTGGTGGAAGAAGAGGTTGAATCTAATGTCCCAAATAAGATTTGGCACCAAGCTTGTGCCTGTGTCCATTAGCAGAGATCATCAAGAGCTGGCTGTCCTGTACTGTTTTTTTTTTTTTAAAGATTGGCACCTGAGCTAACAACTGTTGCCAATCTTTTTTTTTTTCCTGCTTTTTCTCCCCAAATCCCCCCAGTACATAGTTGTATATTTTAGTTGTAGGTCCTTCTAGTTGTGGCATGTGGGACGCCACCATAACATGGCCTAATGAGTGGTGTCATGTCTGCACCCAGGATCTGAACCCTGGGCCGCCGAAGCAGAGCGCGCGAACTTAACCACTTGGCCATGGGGCCAGCCCCTGTCCTGTACTTCTGTGTTCTTCTCTAACTCTAAGCATGACCTTGGCCTCCAACCCTTCACCTGCATGAAGATTCTTAGGCTGCAACAGCCTATTACGTGCTGGTTCATATGAACTGGAAGAACTGGGAGCTGAATCAACTGCTTTTTATAGAGATCTTCCCTCCGCGGTGTTGGGTATTCTTTTCCCTACCACATTGCTACTCACTTTATTCCTTGTTCTGTAAATGGCGTTGGTCCACAAATGCAGATGAGCACTTTGGATTTGTCTGAACTTCTTTTCAAAAATTCAGAAAGAAGCGCTGGTGAAACGTGTCCCTGTTTGCCATTCCATTCAGAAATAGGCGCTGAGAGAACAAATTCAACATCAAATCTGGAGAAAAGAAACATTTTTTAAAAGTCTATTAAGTTAAACATATTATCAACAGTTTCAAATTCACTAAAACATCTTTTTTCCCCATCAAAAACAATTTAATATATAAAGATTGGTACACTTGCTGGGAAAGCACTGGAATCAGTTATAAGCAGAGATTTAACAAAAAGATACCAGTAAATCCATATTTACTGAAGATTAGCTTCTGCTACAGAGAAGAAGAGTAATTTGACATTTTTTACTGAACTCATTAGAAAGAGCTCCAAGGTATCACAGGGAACTCCACACTTCTATTAATAATCTGCTTGTATAAATCAGAGTGAAGACCAATTACCAGTGACACGCGCATTTTAATCTCTGACTCATCTCCAGTGAATTCTAGGCCTTTATAACCAGTGGCCTATTTGGTTTCTCACTGTTACGGTCTCAAGAGCCTCAACCTCAGCTTACCATCTCCCTAACCCACCCCGACGTTATTTCTGTGAATGGCACCACAGCCCACTTGGTTGCACAAGCCAGAAAGCTGTGATTTATCTGCCTCAACCTCTGTATCCAAATTGTCACCAAGTCCTGGCTCCTAACCACGTGTCTTCTTCTCTCAGTCTTCAAGGTTGCAGTGCTGCCCATTCTCCTCCTTTTGGTAATGCTTCTCCCGTGTCTCACTATTTAGTTCTTAAGTCTAATATGATTTTACAGGGAAGCCTTGCGGCCCCACCACAGCCCTTACTTTAGGCTGTAATGTGTGGCACCAAGATGATTATTTTATTAATCTCTGCCTTCCCACATCAGACCATAAACTCCATGAGACCACGTTTGGGACCATGTTTGCTTTGGCTATCACTCATGCCTAGTGGCCAACACACAGGAAGCTCTCAAATATGATGGAGTGAAACACATGAAAGAAAAAGAAAGGATCCAGAATTAATATGAGAAAGAAGAGCATCCAACCAAGTCTCATGTCACCACACACCATTTCTTCCCGCAGCTTTGTAATCTGTTAAGTGAACTGCCAGTGAAGAATCACAGTCATTTCAAAGTTCTATATTGTACCTGCTCCCTTTGCTCCATTTTAGCAAACACAATTAATTTTTACCATTTTCAGTAGCATCAGATCAAATGCATTTCTACATTTTCCCATGAGTAACTGAGATTTTCTCAAGAGTAGCAGGAATTAATTATACATTACTCTCAATCTTAAGAAAAAGTTAAAGTGTTTCTCTTGTGAGGTGGCCTGGGGAGCCAAACACCAGAACAGGAACAAGACGTGGCTAGCACAGCTGCCCTCACGTCACTGTGCGCAGCTGGGTTAACATTCCCAAGAGCTGAGGAGCCAGCGCAGGCACGTGGGCCAACTCAGAGTACCAGTCGGGGGCCAGAGAACCAGCCCAGCTCTCACCCAGACCCCGCTCTCTAGGTCTTATTGTCCATTTGTGGAACAAGGTGGGAAAACTACATAACCTCTTACAATTCTAATATTCTGATTTTATATTAAAAAACCCTGTAGAATGTTTTATTTTTTACCTTCAAGGTTCCCATTTAGTTTTGGCAGCAATACTAACCCACCCTATACAAAACTGCCTCCCCAAATACTTTCTTTCACTAATTTATTTTTCCTTCCTAGCACTTAAGATAGTTTTAGATAATTCTGGAATGTGATATTTGTTTACTGTAAGGGTGGGGTCCTTGTCTCTCTTGTTCAATACCGTATCAGGCCTGGCTCGAGATAAGTGTGCTAAAAATACCTGTTAAGTGAATAAAGGAATTTATTTACAAAGAAGCCATACTAGCTAAAAATAAAAATTTCACTTAGAAGAACAAAGCTATATGCTGGCACCTATGAAATCACACATAAAATGTACGTGAATCCATAAGCACATTTTTCTGGAAAGAAGGTCCATAACCTTTCATCAGATTACCAAAGGGGATCTAAAAGCAGCTGCAGAACCACTACTTGAAGAAATTTCCAATTTTATGTAGACAGTTGGATAAAAGATAGAAACGGTCTTGTTAAATTGAAAATAAACGTCTCCTCTGCCTCTATGTCCACAAGTCTACCACTGGAATAAAAGCACTAAGATATAAGAGGCAATACTGGCATCCCTGTCATCTGTAAAAATTCATAGTTTTCCTAATGAGATGCTTTAAAAAAAGCCTAATCAGTGGCATGCTTTCTGCAGGAATCTAGCAAAGGGTGAAACATAACTTGAGATCCTTACATACAAGGTATAAACTTCTCATGATTGTATTTATTCACAAGGTGGTCCCTGGGGTATGCCTTCTGGGCACTCAATGGAAAAAGCAGGCAGGAGGCATGGATGCAATTTTTAAGGATATTGTAAAGGCTGCTATCCTGCTTATCTCCTTCTTCACAGGACTAGAAAAGAGCTTAAACTGGAGGAGGGGCAATCCAGCGAAGACTCAAGAATACTTTAATGAAGGATTTCTTATACCATATCAAGATATAGATGGTTGCTGTGGAAACTTCTCTTCTAGATTTTTCTGAATGAAGCCCAACTTACTGTCTGAAACAGTTACAGCTTTGAGGCATTATGGTGCATGCTGGTAAACGTCCTGAAATTCCTTTCTGCTCTATGATTTCAAAAGTGCCAGAAAGAACTAGAACTCTTGAAAAGGTTACCTGAAAATAAATTTAGATAAACCATAAAGTGCAAAGCAACATAAAAAACAAGAAGGAGAAAGAGACAGAGAGAATAGGCCTGCTTCTGATGAATGCCTGTGTGGAAGTAAATAAGTTTGTCCAAAAAAATTATGTAAAGCAGACTGATAACGATCTGAGATTTAAAAATCTGGAAATACAGATGTATTCATTCAGTCTAAATCAGAGCCTGCACTCACCCAACTTATTCCCTCCTCCTCCAGCCCATGAGCCTCTAACACCCACCTCCTCCGTAGTTCCTGCCCCCTGCCCCTCCCTTCCCATTTTCACTGCCACACCTCCAGGTCAGGTCCCTATACCTCTTGTCTAAAATACTGCTCTAAAACCTTAGCCCTAAGCTATCTGACATCATTGCTATATTCCTTCTCCTTAAAAGTCCCAATCCAGTCTGGCAACTCTTTGCTTAAAAAGCTTCCGTGTTCCTCACTGCTCACAGAACAGTATTTCAGAGCATTTGGGGCCCCAGTTTTTCCTGGTTTCTCTAGCTAAAGAAAATACTAGAAAACAGCAGGAAAACTTGTTGTTTGCTCGTGGGAAAAACAGTGCACAAGATAAACAGCTAGGGGTTAAAATTTGATAAAATATACATATTATGGGAACATTTCTCAAAATGAAATCTGACGCAACGCTCGTGTTCTTCCAGATGTTAGTGGCATTCCATGAAAAAGCTAACCTATCAAGTAAATTTAGGACTACTGGGTTAAAAAAGTTAAGCAGATTTCTTTAGAATTTCTCAAAGGCTTGAATATGCTAAGTTCAGAGTAAAATTTCAAGAAGGTAATATGGTGCACACTGTTTCTCAAACTTCTTTAATCATAGAACCCTTTGGGGAGAAACACATGAACATTTCAAGGAACATATTTCAAGAAACACGCCGTTTGAGGAACATCTGGGAGGAACAGCGAGTGGTATAAGGGTCCAGATTAGGGGCCCATATATCTGAGTGCATCACAGGCTGGGGAAAAAGAATGGGTTTGGGCATATTCTTCAATGTACTTATGCTTCTAGAATACTGGCTTTTGCTACCTTAAATGGGACTAATACAGTGCTAGTCCCAATACTGACACCAGAGTACAAAAACATGGTCATTATCTACAGAGCCCATCAGTAACAAAGGGAAATGAGCTGCCGAATATTGCTGGGACTTTCCATCTCCATCTAGGACATATTTATTTAATATATGCATTACACTCAAGGTGTTTCATCACCTGATTTTAGCCTACCCTATTTCTCCAACTGTAAAAAAGAGGATGAGAAGTGATGACCACTAAGATTCCTTCTAATATGGATATAAAATTTAATGGTTTTATTTTCACAAAGTTATTTCACATTGTTCTCCTTCATGCACTATATTTATTTCAACAAAAACAAAACTGGACTCTGCTCTTTTGCTAAAACAGTCAACAAACTGGCCCTCAGATCTTTTTACTCATAAAATCCTACTACCCAAATTTCTTTTCCTGTTCAGAGAAATGCTGTTTCCCAAAGCCCAGCTCAAAAGCCCCTTCTTCCATGAAGTTCTGATATCCCCACCCTTACACAAATAGAATCCTCTTTCCTCTCCCTAGACTTCAACAGCGCGTGATTCGTTCCTCTCAAGGCACAGACTTCAGGCCCCTGCTCTACTTCAGAACTTCTCCCCAGGGGGTAGTCGTACTCATTCTTTATCTCTTCTCAGCGTTAAGCACATTCTGCAAACTGTGAGCTCACAGATGCCTGAAGTGCTGCACACGTCTGCTGGTGCCCATAACTGGTGTCTAATTCCTTCCCCATTCTTTGCGCCCACTCCCTTGCTGCTTGGAATCCTTTTATTTTTCTCTTCCCCTTGTGCCCCAACCATTAACCTCATCCTTTCTAGGAGAAAAATAACGACACTAACAATTTTAAGTGTGCTGGAACAATGTTCTGTGCTGATATTTTGCCTTTCTAGAGGCTGTTTGTCAAAATGCACCAACAGCCTTGGTACACTGTGACTTAGCGATTCTTCTGATGAATTTTTATCCTGTACAGTTAGAGAGGTACAGAACCACTTGTAATCACTATGTCAAACAGCAGGGGATTGGTTAAGTAAATTATGGCATGCTTACACGACTGAATACAACACAGCTATTAAAAATCACAGTATTGTGCAGGTTTTCCCAGCTGGCACTACTAACATTTTGGGCTGGATAATTCTTTTTTGTGGGGCTGTCCTGTGTACTTCAGGATGTTAGCAGCATTCCTGGCCTCTGTCAACTAGGCGCCCTCAGTTATGATGATAAAAAATGTCTCCAGATGTAAATATCCCCTGCAGTGGGGTGGGGGGACGGGGTGTAGGGACAAAATCACTCCAGGTTGAGAACCACTGGTTTAAAGTATTCTATATGTAGAATACATACAATACACTACGCAGAAAATGCAGTTATAAAAAGTATAGTCAATATGACTACCTACATTATCTAAAAAATACAAAACAAAAACATGCATATAAATATGTGTGTGTGTGAGAGAGAGAGAGAGAATGGAAAGATAGCATGGTGGGATTATTGGAGGGTTTCTTCCCTTATAGTTTTTCTATGTAAATATGTATTAATTTTATAAACGGGGGAAAAATCAGAAAATCAACAAGTTCCACTATTTATACAAAGAGATGTGCTACTAGCTTTACTAAAATAAGGTTATTTTCTCCAAAAATAACTGCTTTGAAAGGGAAGGAAAATACTTGTTATATTTACATATTACAAAATGTTGTCCTGAAGTCAGCCTCCTCAAAACTAGTTCTGCAAAGGCAGAGAATTCACAGAGCCAGGGCATTCTACTGACGGAAGGAGATGGACCCATGTGAAGACTGAGTCAACTAAGCTTCATAACACTGCTCAGTAATTAAGAGAGAGAGAAGTGAAATTTAATTTGGATTCCAGTTTACATAGTAATTAGCTATATCTGCTACTGTACATATTTGCCTTGTGTTTTCTCTCATTTTTCTTAAGAAAAATAAATGTGAGAGATTTTGCTAGATTTGGAATGTTGTGAATTGAGTCCTAACTATTGGCGTTAACAGTCAAGTTATAACATATTTGGATAAAATTAAAGTAAGCTAACTTTTTTCTGTTCAAATTTCATACTTAGTGACATGAAAACTAAATTGAAATAGAAATATCTCAAAAAAAGTACTCATGGTATACCTATTTTTTGCAATTCTATTAAGTTTAGCAATGTGGGTAAGAGATACATTCCCTGGATTGCCTGAGAAAATAAGCCAACACAACACCCTGTTCACTGTTGTACCCCTGTATACAGGCACACGGTAGAAACTCACGTGTATTTCACGAATGAATGAGTGTTACAAATATGCTAATTTGGGGCTAGGCATCTACATATACTATCTCATTGACCCTTGTACCCAAACAATTCTATGACATGCGTATTGATGTCCCTGTTCTACAGGTAGAAAAACTGAGACTCAGTCAGATCAAGTAACTTGCCCAAGGTCACAAGGTTAACAAGGTTCCGTTATACAATGACATGTCTAAGAATTTCATTTGCCAATGATATTATCTAGATAAATTCTGAGGACAAGCATAGCATGCTTGCTGAAAATGAAAATATTAGATCACATACCAGCATTAGTACCCGGCCTTTCTATCCCTCCATGTTCCACGAAGGATTGAGTGGAAAGCTGAGACCTAACTCTACAGAGAGTAGGGTATTTCATTTGTTTTAACTACAAAATTTAAGAGAATTTTTTTTATATACTCACAATAATAATTTGACCAGGGAGATGTGCTCAGCTGTCACATTTTGTCATCAGAAAGTTTATTACTAAAACTGAAAGTGATATAGGAGAGTCAAGATGTAGGAAAGGGTGATTTAATACATAAGAAAGTGCCCTTAAGTGCTAACTAAAATACAGATGCGACTGACTAAAATTACCTTATATTAAATCTGAACTTTTCCCTTCCTTTTACCTATGGGACTCAACAACCAACAGTACCACAAAACCCATCAACCAGCCTCTGAGGCTGGGTTTCTCCTAAATCTGCAAAAAGCCTCAGAATAGGGTAAACTTCTCATAAATATTCCGAAGTCGTCTACATAAGCATGGCGTTTTTGTTTCCAAGTGAGGGCCTGACCAGAAGTCTCGAGGGAGCATAAATGATACAATGCTTGAAGTCAGGGCCAACAGAGCCTCAAAAAGGAGAGCCTGTCTGCAGAAAGAGGAAGGAGACCCGTCTGCGGAAAGAGGAAGGAGGCCCGTCTGCGGAAAGAGGAAGGAGACAGGTCAGAGTCAAGAGAGAGGGAGCACAGGAGCAAGAAGGTGAGAACAAGAAGAAAAAGAGAAGAAGCGGAAGAGGGCAGCTACCTGCAGGCCAGAGGTCGGAACGCTCTCACTTCTCTCAGACAGCAGGAGTGTACCACTCACCTGGTGAGTGCTGTTAGAGCCTGTCATCCAGAAGGGGAAAAAAACGGGCCCTTCCTCCTCCTCAATACTCCAGCCTACGTAATTCCACCAACCCAAATTACGTAGACCAAAACAGAACAAAACAAAACACACAATTGACTTTGTTAACAGACACTTTATGTTCAGAGGCTGTCAACACATTCCTTTTTACCAATTAGTTTTTAAATCAAGTTTAACTCCTATTAATAGCCTAAAAGTACAATGTCTGTTCATTAAAATAATAGTAAATGGGTTTTTCTTGTACAAGGGAACTATCTTAAAGAATACCTTGGGCAAAAAACGACCAGAGGGCCTAGCTTGGTGGCACAGTGGTTAACTGTGCACGTTTCACTTCAGCGGCCTGGGGTTCGCCAGTTCGGACCCCAGGAGCAGACATGGCACCGCTTGGCAAGCCGTGCTGTGGTAGGCGTCCCACACATAAAGTGGAGGAAGATGGGCATGGATGTTAGCTCAGGGCTGGTCTTCCTCAGCAAAAAGAGGAGGATTGGCAGCAGTTAGCTCAGGGCTAATCTTCCTCAAAAAAAAAAACACAAAACAACAAAAAACTGCCAGAAATACTTTTTTTAAAAATCTAGCTAGAAAAGCCTAGCTATGCTGTTTAAATCCTTTTCAAAGTTTGTTTAGGAAAACGGGCTCACACAGTCAATACATAAATGAAATGAATGTACACAGAAGTCCTCTAGAACCACAATTCAAATATCTGAGGTAGGGCTTCTCAGTTCCCAAAGCATTTACACTGTCTCCAATCTTCCCAACAGCCTCACGGGTGAGGAGGAAAGACGTCATTATTTTATGTTGAAGATAAAGAGACAGGCCCACAGAGCTAAGTAATTTTTGAATAAAGTTTCAAGCTAGTGGAGACTAGAATGAAAACTAGAATTTAGGTCTTTAGGCTTTTTGATAAATGCTGTTTCCAATTCTCCACTTTGAAAACAGTGAAAAAGACTCTTGAAAACCTAGGAATTTGTATTTCTTTAAATCATGCTCTAAACTGCCATACAACTAGCTAAATATAGTAAGTATTCTTAGGTTTATGTTTTAAGTATGTAAGAAGACTAAATATTTCAAGGATAAATAAGTTCAGCTCATCCTTAATTTGTGAAAGTCATGTATTAAAAGAGAAAGAGGAGGAGGATGGGAGACAAAAGGGAGAAAAAAACTAGAAGAGACCACACCACTACCGTATTAAGGGTATTCAGAAAATATTCAGAAGAACTCCGAGTCCTTGGGACAGCTGAGTTTCTGAGGTCTTTAACTTTTAAAAGGCGTAGAACTTTATCCATACCATACTATCATAAACATAAATATTTACTTCAGATATTTTGTGCGACTTATGAAGTTCTGAATTTCTTAGAAATTGTTTCTGATGATTATATAAATGCTTTAGAAAGTATGACAGCTTGTCTAATTCACTACTCTAAAAAATTCATTTAGATTTTCCTACTGCTTTCAGATGTCTCTAGGAGAGATAGGGCATTCGCTTGTTTAAAATATCTTCTTATTTCAGTTGACTGTGCTGGGGCTCTTTTTTCAATGAGACAAATTTCCATTTTGCTCTCCTTGCCGCCTCATTTCACCACTGAGTTCAGCCTGACTTGAACTTTTACACCAGCTTTTCCCAGTGTGTGTTCTGGAATCACTGCTGATGCTGCTGTCAATAAGTGTTAATGTAAGCAAACAAAAACGAAGAGAATTTGGCAAACAATGCATAAGGAACCCCCTCCTGAAAAGTCGCAATGGACATTAGCATATTAAAGGCTCTAAGAAATCCTGTAGTAAAGGAAATGTTGAATTTTGCTTAATCCATCTCACCAAATTTATTCGATCTGTCTCCATTATAACAAGAAATCTTGAATTACCAAGCTACACTGGATCATTTTCCATGAAACTCAACTTAGTATAAATAACATAAACATAGAGCCCAGGATATATTTTATGGGTACACATATGATGTCACATTGATCTTGTCAAACTGCATTTCTTTGGGGGAGGGTTATTAATATTATTTACAATTAGAGAATTATTGATTAGTTCATATTTTTCTTTGAAGGAGCTTCCTGGTCAATTAAAAACTCCTATCAAAGGAGATAAGGTCTAGATTAACTACACATGTAAGAATATAAACATAGGGCTAATACAATTCAATACCTTTTATCTTTAAAAGTTAATTCCTCCAATTGGTTTCTCCAAATTATATCATCCTCTGTTTTATTGAAGAACATCAGCTTCACTTTCCTTAAAAGAAAAAACAACAACTTAAAAAGAACAACTTCAATTACCTTTAAAATATGCAGGAAAGGAAAAGCCAAAAAGTGCACCAGCATGAATGTTTTTTAGTGCCAATTAGGTAACCAAAAGCATCAAAAACAAAAGAATCAAGTTAATAAAACAGCTAGGACTGGAGGAGGCAGAATAAGAAATGATGAATGAGGGGATGAAAACACGTCTATTAAGATCTACTCAGTATTTAATTAATTTAGAATACCTTATACTAATCTAACCACCTCACAAAGAGTAGTAATTAAAGATAAAATTACATACCTGAGACTGGGTATATTAGTCAAAGCGTAATTCAGTAGTTTAACCATCGGTGTGAAGCCTGTTCCAGCAGCCAATAAAAAGAGATCTTCTAATTCTTGGAACTGGGATATTTTAAAATTGCCCTCAGGATTGCTTACGAAAACAAAATCTCCTAAACAATGAAATACAAACTAAATCAGAAAAAAAAACCAAGAAAACTGAGAAGGTTAACCTAGCTAAATTTAGAACACTGGTGAGTAACAGGATGAAAGCATAACTTTCAGACTACATCTCAGTCTTTAAGGTATGAAGGAGTTTTAGGAACACTCCTTAGGCCCCCAAGTATGTCTGGATCATATCATTACAATCAAATTAATAATGCAGTTTTATTAGACTCATTTCCCAACATTATTTTCCCAAACCATCTGGAGTCTCTAATTTATAAACTACTGCCAAGTATTTAAACATAAATTATCAATAATTGTATTGATTGCTAAACTAAATTATAAGCACCTCAAAAGTAAAGTCCATTTATATGTGTCTCGTAAGGTTCAGGGTGGAGAACATATAGTCACTACTTACATATTGATTCTTAACCGTAGTAATATGACTAGCAGAACAAAAGTGAAATAGAAATGTATTCTAAAATCTCAGGTTAGTAAATGTGCTACCTTCGCCTCCATCAAATCTTTGAGAACATCTATCAATTAAAACAAGAGCTATTCTGAATTTAATTCCTATAAAAACAAAGCAAGATTAGAAACTGTACTTGGAGCATGCTACTTCCCAATCTAGAATCAAAACAGTTGAGAAAGTCATTTTCTGCAATGCAGTTGACAGAACCACTATGTACCACTCATATATGAGAGAATGGCCTTTAGGACATTTCAAAAATTTTCAGTGTAATTCAAAAAATAAAAATAAAGCTGTCCATATTTTAAAAACAACTTCAAATACTCTGGTTTATTTTTAAATGCTTGGATGCTCTGAATTTTTCCTTTCTTGTCCATAGCAGGATAGTAAGAATCTTGCAGTAATTGATGAATTAAGTATTAGAAAGTAACAGAAGCTTCTTGTTAGGGTTTGAAAGGGACCATAAGATCAGAATATCCTCAGGAAAAAGTCAGCTGGTTGTTTACTAAAGAAGCTTCAAAGAATGATATTAATTTGGTAACTTTTGTCCACAGCCCAGTCCTTCCAATGTCATAAAAGTGACTAGACTCAGGCAAGGTACCTGATGCTAATCAAATTCACACAAGAAGAAAATAACGCATGCCAGAACAGCAACTGATTTACAGCTGGGCCATCTGCATCCAGTGACCTGAACATTACACACCCCATGCAGGGCATCTCATTCTCAGTTACAGAACATTTGGAAGGCCAAAAAAATCATATAAAAGTTACGTGGTGAATAGGGAATTGAAACAAAGAAGCCGATACTGTTCTAGAGTAGATCATTTGGGCCATGACGAGGCTTCATGAGTTATCACTACCATGCCAGGTACAACCCCCTAAGTTACATAAGTATTTGTGCCATTGCTAGCTCCCCTGGATGAAGTTGAAAAAACACTATCTTGTTCTTTAGGTTTTCCTTTTCCATGCTCTAGGCTGACTCTCCACCCTGCTCCGTCCACACAATCTCTATAACCAGGTTATAACAGTATTGGTTACATTTCCACTCACTATACTACAATCATGTGTCAGTCCATCAAAGATGACAGTCACCTTCACTAGATTTGCGGGTATTTCAAAATTCTTAAGGTTCATATTTATATTCAATATTTTGGTTTATGTAACCAAAGATGACTAACCATATCCATTCTGTATAGATTGCTAAGCCAACCTTTCAGAAAGCAAAAAATTTTCTTTATTTCCAAATTTTAGCGATCTTCTTCACTGTTACCTTGATGTCACTGCTAATACTGACTTAGAAAGGAGAAGAGCACTTTTACTGTTAGGCAAAAGGCAGTGGAAAGTTGAAGACACACAAAAAGGAGTAGAAACAGGAAAAGGGTCTCTAAATCTTAATGGATCTCATTATAGTCCTTTTATTAATTCTTTCAAAGTACACTTACTGAGAGCCTATTATGTGCCAGCTGCCATGCTAGGTGCAGGAAATCCAAGAACAAATTCAAGACTTATAAAGAAGGAATATTACTTATTCTTATCCTAGAGCTATGAGCAAAGTGTTAGTTTTTGGGGGTTCAGAGGAGGAGGGAGCTTCATAATGAAAGTGATGTTTTGTTTGGGTCTTTAAAAAAAGGTACTTGACAGGTAGAGAAAGAGTTGATGGGCATCCTATGGGAGGCAACTGCATGTACCTATGAATGAGGATGAAAACTTGTGGACCTTTGAGTAGCACAAGTATTTTGTACAGCAAGAGATGATGCTGGAACGATTGTGAAAGTCTTTGTAGGCATGCAGAGGACTTAATCAGTTGGGTAACGGAGACCCATCAGAGCTTTCAAAGCTGTAGAGCAACACAATTAAATCCACCCTCAGGGCAGTTTGGAAAGAGAACTAGAAAATGCAGATAAATAGAAGGAGGAAGATACCAGTTAGAGGCCAAGAGAGAAATGATGAAGGCTTGATCTAAGACAGTGGTAAAGGGATAGAAAAGAAAAATTAAACCTTCCCTAGGAGGTGGACTCAATAGAACTTAGTGCCGACTGGATTAGGAGGGAGAAAATGGGAAGACTCAGGGATGACATGCCTCCGGACTGGGTCAAGAATGAACAGTGGTGGGGCAAATAATAAAGATGAGGAATATGGGAGTAAGGATAGGTTTGGTGGGACAAAGAGAATATGACTTTGGGTGCTTACATGTTTAGTTTAAGATATTTGATAGACTCCCACAAGGAGATAAGCAGAGCACAGACTAACAGGTGATCCCATCTAGAACATAACGACGTTAAAAAAAATACTAACCAATCTGAAGATGATCAAGTTCTGGTGTGAAGAGTCCAGCAGGATAGATTTTGATCAAAAAGTAGATGTATTTATTGTTGGGAAGAGCTGGTTCCTTGAACTCTGAGAGTAAGGAATCAGATACAGGTGTATATGGCTTCACAATTTCAGTATCTAGAAAAAGTCATGATAAAGAAATTCAATTCTAAAAATCTAAAAAGCTCTGAATGCAGATGAAACATACAAATTTTATGATGCTATCAGGATATATTTAAAACTGTACATCTAACATGTATATAATTCTAACTATATGTTCTATATGCATATAGTACAAGTATATATACCCAAATCCTATGTGTGCTGAAACAATTTTAACCAATCAATACTTTGCCCATAATACAATCTTTTTTTATTAAGTATGGCATAAGGTGATAGGGATTTATGTCAATAAACTCAGACAACCATCTATTTCATCAACATATAAACTTCGTAATGGACTACAACAAAAATGACATCAAAAGTTTGCATAGAGATGTAAGAAGGTACTTACATAATAATTTTAATTATACACCAGATTTTTAACAATGGTTACTGATATCCAATGGGATCATTTGGGTGTGAGAAAGGGAAGAATTTCACTTTTTACTTTATATATTTTGAATTGTTTTCATATATTATATATTACTTTGGTAATTGAAGGAAAAGAATGTTGATCCAATTACTTCTAAGAATATAATATTAATTAATTAAGTAAATATTAACAAATATATTAATAATAAATAAGTATTTAAATATATTCATATATTAATTATATACTATATAACATAATACTATTAAATATAAAACAACAAAACATTAATTAATAATTAATAAAAATTCATATTATAGTTCAGGTAGCCATATTCTAAAGAAAGAAGAGCCACCACACATTTGAAAGACCAAAATTTTATACATGGCTCCTTGACATACACAAAATTAATCTATCTCTAAATTATAGTATATTGACAATAACTGCACTGGGGGAGATATCAGCTATTGAATGATAACCTGGCATGAGTGATGATGAAGAGAAAAACTTTAATAGTGCCAACACAATATACTATATCCTGGCATGAGTGATGATGAAGAGAAAAACTTTAATAGTGCCAACACAATATACTATATCCATCAAATCCTGGCTGGTAGTCTGTTACACTGATTGCTGGGAATACTATGACTGACGTGAGAATGTTACCTTTTGTAGCTTCAAAAGGCCAAGAAAATGCTGGACATAAATAAGGGTATTTAAAACAGGTAAAAGAGGTCCTTTTAGGATGAAAATGAGGAAAAAAGAATTCACAGAGTAAGGAATATCTTTATAGAGCTTCTTATATTGGTGGCACATATAAAGAAATCATTTACAATCATCCACCCATTTTGAATTTTATAAATTCAACTTCATAAATTAGACAATCATAATTGGGTCCTAAGAAATGCTAGTATGTGTTTCTAGTAGTTGTCCTTACGAAGGACCGTTCGTACACTCCTTCACATCTTTCCTATAGGGCTTTGTTAGTAATAAACTAAAATGCTTATGGAACCATCTCTCCAACTTGTGGCAATTTCTCTGTTCCATACAATAATATGGCACGGCTATAGCTCCAACATGCAGGAACGCTGCATCCACAAACCTAGAATCTGGCTATCACTAAATCTAGCTGCCCAGAAACATTTATTAATAACCTCAATGGTTGCTTCCTAAAGAGATTAGTACTCACTGTAAACTGCTTATAAACAATCAAAATGTTTCCCTGAAGCCTCTATTTACCTTACCTGTAATAGTTAGCTTGAGGTAAACGTGTTGCCCAATTGGCACCTGCAGATGAGTGCTTGGTGGCAGCATGAAGCAGAAAAGCCTCGTATCATGAGTGACATCCTCCTTGGAAATTAACTGGCACTGTCTGTAGAACAAACCTAGGGAGTGATTCATTTTCTCTTATTGATGAATAAGTTAAATAAGAAGTAATACTGGACCCACTAAGTGAAAGCAGACTCAGCTTTTGCTCTAGTGAGCTCGAATTTCACTAAAATATCCATATATTTTCAAAATTCATCAGTATTTTGAAAATCTTAATTTTTTTCATTTTATTTACTGATATTATCTATGTTCTAAAACCTGTAAATACCTCTATAACTTGAAAAATGAACTTCATAAAATGTTATTTCCTCATGTCTGTTATTCTAGCATTTTGAAACCATTACATTCTAAGAAATTAAACCAATTTCTTTCTTCTTAAATTCACTGTTTTGATAATTCCCTCTTTGGAGCCTTATATTAACAGCTATATAATTAAATTATAGATGTGAAAAATATTTGATAACCAAAAAATCTACATTCTAAAGTCTTTTCTTACAGAATAGAGAAGTACTGAAACTCAAGTATTTGAAGTTTAACAATATTAGCACTATTAAATAATTTTTAAAATATTTATTTGATAAACACAGGAAAAGTCTACATTCATATGCTTACGTTTGTGTATATGTATTATAGAATACAACTGTCAAAAAATGATTAAAACGAACAATCAACTTTTATGTTTAAGGGTGCAAGTTTGATTATCTGGAAAACAATAAATTAAGTGAAAAACTAAAAATGCCACGTTTGTGGTACTATATACCAGCATACCAGCTGCGGTACTAACAGCATACCTGAGTAGACTGATGATACTAGTTTCATTATTTCTTTTCTTTTATAAAACAGCATTTACAGAGGTGTAAAGGAATCAACACTAATAAAGCATTTCTTATCCTAATTATTCTCTTTTTTTTTTTTTTTTGCCTAGAAATATTTAAGTAGGTACAGAAAGATTTATTCCAGATCTTAGGACCTGAAGGCCCAACATCCAATAATCAATGGTTAGTGGAAAACTGAAATTCACATATAATCCTAAGAAATCATTTTGGCCACAGTTTGATCCAATTTCTCTTCTTTCCAAGTCTCTTTTGGCCCCCAAAGACCCTGGTCACTAAATCTTTCCACCTGCTTCCATGGTAGCTCAGTACGCACATAAGTTTAGAGTGCATCATGGCACACCAAAACCAAGGGGCATCATTCAAATCACCTCATTCTAGAGCCAGGACATAGCTTGGACCAGATTACAGCTAAGGGTACCACCCTAAAGTTATCCTGGAAGACCTAATCCAGTACTAGACTGACAAAGATCAAAGGATATACGCTCACCCACAAGGAGAAATGAAGATTCAAATGATCTCCTTATTCCTTCCTCTCTGGGACTCAGAGTAAGAATACAACCAGAGACTCACATACTATATGTCTAAACATTTAAAAGTTATAAAATAGATGAATGTCTGTTAAATAAAAGATGTTCTATGCTGTACCTTGAAATATACCTTCATAATGTCCTAGAAGGTTAGGTACAAATTTAGGATTTTTGAATTCCTTCAAGTTTCACATAGGAAAATGGCAGAGAAATGAGAGCTGCACCCCCAGTGACTGACTATGGCCTGCCCCCTACTCTTCTCATCCCAGCTCTGCCTGAAACTGAGTAGAGCCTTATGTGGATGTGGGCACACCAGCCCACATGTTCAAGATCATCCACTTGCTCTCCCCATCGACAGCCTTGGCCACTCTCTGTATACAAGTGAATTTGGGACCATCTGGGCAGAGAATCCTGGAGTTTCAGATTCCTGCAGTGCAATATTGAAGGCAAGAGGGTGAATTCCAGGTGGACATTTGCTGGCCCTGTACGCTCCTCATCCTGTGGCAGGGGTGTGGCTGGAGGAGAATTGTTGTGGAGTTCTCCAAGTGTGAGTCTAGGGCAGGCGCCTATGTTACCCATAGTGCTTTCTTGCCATCAAAGGCAGTGTATGCCCTTCTGATAACTTTACTGCTGGATCAAAAGGTTCATCTTCAGATTTGACAATTTCAACTCTAGCATTTGCCAGAAAGGATTTGCTAGAGTAATATGTATCTTTTCAATTATACTTAAAACAAGGAAACCCGTGTTACAGTGACTTATCGACTTTCCTTTTAGAGAGTTAACACAATATTTTTGCTATTTAACACCAGAGACATAATTTCAACATCTTACGTATAAAAGTTGCCATAATTCCAAAAAACATTCTGGAGAGTGACATCACCAACACGGCGGAGTGAGCTGTTCCCTTTATCTCTCTCACTTCGAGCTCAGTTAACTGGACATTCATTGACCAATGGAGGACACCACACAGTACAATAGGATGCCTGAGAGACCCACACAGTTTTACATCTGAAGGTGGATAAACGGGGCCCCCAGGAAGTGGTGGAGATAGGTGACCACTCCCTTACCCTTCCCTGGCAGTCCTGTGCACATCTGCAAACACTTTCCCAGCCAGTGGGAGTGCCCACCATGCTGCTGCAGTCTCAACAAGTGGCCCCAGCTCGGATCCCATGAAGAAGCTCTGTCCACCAAGCACAGCAGCTGGCACAACCATCAGAAGAGGCAGCGGCAGAACTGTGCACATGTGAATACTTTCCCAGCCAGCAGGGGTGCCCATAGGGCCCCTGAAAGCCCACAAGTGGGAACATGCCTCAGTACAACTGTAAAGAGGTGGTGGCAGCCCTGAGCCCAAGTGTGAATGCTTTCCTGGCCAGCGGGAGCGCCCACTGTGCCACTGTGGTCCAACAAATGGCCATGGCTTGGAATACATGAAGCCCTGCACACCAAGCATAGCAGACGGCATGACTGTAAGAAGAGGAAGTGGCAGATATGCAAATATGCAGAAATGCTCTCCCAGCTGGCAGAAGCACCCACCATACCTGCACAATTTCCAGCATATAGGGTGCATTCAGAGACACAGCTCCTGCTTCCCTCCAGCAGTAGCAGGTGGAATCTGCAACCTGACACTACTACACATGTGCCAGGAAATTGATTAGTTCATCAAATAACATGAGAAACTACAGTAACAATTCAGAGCAGAAGGAAAATGACAAGTCTTCAGAAACCAATCCTGAAGTCACAGAAATTTACAATCTAAATGAGGGATAATTCAAAACAGCTGTCATAAACAAACTCAATGAGCTAAAAGAAAACTCAGACAGTTCAATGAGCTCAGGAATGAAATTATTCTGAAGAAGGAATACTTCACCAAAGAAAGTGAAAGTATTAAAAAAACACCAAGCAGGAATTCTGGATATGAAGAACACAATTAATGAAAGAAAAAATAATCTAGAATCCTTATAAAACAGAGGTGACATTATGGGGGAAAGGATTAGTGATTCAGAGGATAGAAATGCTTCAGGCAGAGAAGGAGGAGAGAAAATTATGGTTTTAAAAAAAATGAAGGAATTCTTCAAGAAATATCCAACTCAATTAGGAAAATAACAGATGGATTATTGGTATTCCAGAAGGAGAAATGAGGGAGAAAGGAGCAGAGAGCTTGATCAAAGAAATGATAGCTGAGAATATCCCAAACCTGGGAAAGGATCTGGACTTACAACTACATTAAGCCAATAGAGCTCCTAATTACGTCAATGCAGAAAGACCTTCTCCAAGGCATATAATATTAAAACTGTCAAAAGTCAATGACAAAGAAAAAATATTACAAGCAGCAAGGCAGAAGAAAATAACCTACAAAGGAACCTATATCAGGCTTTCAGCGGATTTCTCGGCAGAAAGCTTACAGGATAGGAGAGATTGGAATGATATATGCAAAATACTGAAAGACAAATGCTTTCAGCCAAGAATACTCTATCTAGCAAAACTATCCTTCACATATGATGGTGAACTAAAAGCTTTCCCAGATAAACAAAAGTTGAAGGAGTTAACTGCCAGTAGACCTCCCCTACAAGAAATGATCAAGGATGCCCTCATACCAGAAACAAAAAGGGAAAGGTCTACAAAGCTTTCAGCAAGGAGATAAACAGACAAAATCAGAAAACTGCAGTTCTGTTTCAGAACAGGGTAGCAAATAAGTAATTATAACTTAAAAGATAAATGGAAGGAGGGGCGAGCCTGGTGGCATAGTGGTTAACTTTGCACACCCTGCTTTGGCAGCCTAGGTTTTGCAGGTTTGGATCCTGGGCACAGATCTACACACGATTCATCAAAGCCATGCTGTGATAGTGTCCCACATACAAAACAGAGGAAGATTGGAATAGATGTTAGCTCAGTGACAATCTTCCTCAGGGAAAAAGAGGAAGGCTGCCAACAGACGTTAGCTCAGGGCCAATCTTCCTCATCCAAAAAAAATGATAAATGGAAGGAAAGCATTAAAAGTAACTATAAACACTTCAACTCAGTCACAAACTAACACCACAAAACAGAATAATTTGTGACAACAATAATTCAGAAGGGGAAGAGGACAGGGGTGGAACCTGCTTCAGCTAATGGAGCTAAGAGGCTATCAAAAAATAGACTATCTCAGCTATGAGAGCTTTTATACAAACCTCATGGTAACCAAAAACAAAAAAATCAGAGCAGAGACACAATTCATAAATAAATAGAAAACTGAGAAAACCATCACAAAACCAACAAACTGAAATGGCAGTCAGAAATACATTAAGGAAGAGAATAAATGGAAATACAGAGCACCCAGAAAACAAGAGAAAAGGTGGTAGTATTAAGCCCTCATATATCAATAAATACTCTAAACGTAAATGGGTTGAATTCTCCAATCAAAAGACAAAGAGTAGCTGGATGGATTAAAAAACAAGCAACAATACGCTGCCTGCAGGAAGCACATCTCAGCTCTACAGACAAACACAGGCTCAGAGTAAAGGGATGGATGACAATATTTCAACAAAATGACAAACAAAAGAAAGCAGTTGTTTCAGTATTTATATCAGACAAAGCAGAACTTCAAGATAAAAAAGACAATGCGAGACACAGAGGGGTATTATATAATGATAAAAGGGACTTTCCACCTAAAGGACATAACACTTAGAATTATATATGCACCTAACACAGGACCACCAAAGTACATAAAGCAACTATTAACAGACCTACAGGGAGAAATTAACAGCAACACAATAATATTACAGGACCTCAACACCCCACTTACATCAACAGATAGATCGATCAGACAGAAAGTGAACAAGGAAATAGTGGATTTAAATGAAACACTTGATCAGATGGACTTAATAGATAGAGAGCACTCCATCCAAAAAAAGCAGAATACACATTCTTCTCAAGTGCACATGGAACATTCTCAAAGATAGACTATATCTTGGGAAACAAGGCAAGCTTCAATAAATTTAAGAAGATTGAAATCAAGCATCTTTTCCAACCACAATGCTATGAAACTAGAAATTAGCTACAAGAAAAAAGCTGGGAAAGGCACAAATATGTGGAGTCTAAACAACATGCTAGTGAACAACCATTGGATCAATGAAGAAATCAAAAGAGAAATTTAAAAATACCTGGAGACAAATGAAAATGAAAACACAACATATCAGCTCTTATGGGATGCAGCAAAAGTAGTTATAAGAGGGAAATTCAGAGCAATACAGGCCCATCTCAACAAACAAGAAAAATTTCAAATAAGTAACCTTAAACAACGCCTAAAAGGACTAGAAAAATAAGAACAAACAAAGCCCAAAGTCAGAAGGAGAGAAATAACAAAAATAAGAGCAGAAATATATGAAATAGAGACTAAAAAAAAAATAGTAGAAAGGGTGAATGAAACTAAGAGCTGCTTCTTTGAGAAGATAAACAAAATTGAGAAACCTTTAACCAAACTAAGAAAAAGAGAGAGAAGGCTGAAATAAATAAAATTAGAAATCACAGAGGAGAAATTACAATGCACACCATGGAAATATAAAGGGTTATAAAAGAGGGGCCGGCCCGGTGGTGCAGCGGTTAAGTGTGCATGTTCCGCTTCTCAGTGGCCCGGGGTTCACTGGTTCGGATCCCAGGTGTGGACATGGCACCGCTTGGCACGCCATGCCGTGGTAGGCGTCCCACATATAAAGTAGAGAAAGATGGGCACGGATGTTAGCTCAGGGCCAGACTTCCTCAGCAAAAAAAAAAAGAGGAGGACAGGCAGCAGTTAGCTCAGGGCTAATCTTCCTCAAAAAAAAAAAGGGGGGTTACAAAAGAATACTATGAAAAACTATATGCCCACAACCTGAATAACCTAGAAGAAATGGATAAATTCTTATACTCATACAACCTCCTAAAACTGAATCAAGAAGAAATAAAGAATCTGAATAGATCAAACACAAGTAAAAAGATTGAACAGTAATTAAAAACTTTTCAGAAAACAAAAGTCCAGGACCAGATGGCTTCTCCAGAGAAGTCTACCAATCACACAAAGAAGAGTTAATACCTATCCTTCCTAAACTATTCCAAAAAATTGAAGAAGATAGAATGCTTTGCAACACAATCTATGAGGCCAATATTACCCTGATACCAAAAGGAGGCAAGGACAGCACAAAGAAGGAAAATAACAGGCCAATATCACTGATGAACAAAGATGCAAAAATACTCAACAAAATATTGGCAAACCGAACACAGTAATACATTAAAAGGATCATAACCTATGATCAAGTGTGATTTATACCCAGGACACAGGGATGGTTCAACATCTGCAAATCAATCAAGGTGATATGCCACATTAACAAAATGAGAAATAAAAATGACATTATTATCTCAATAGATGCAGAGAAAGCATTTGACAAGATCCAACATCCATTTACAATAAAAACTCTCAATAAAATGGGTATAAAAGTAAAGTGCCTCAATATAATACAGGCCATATATGACAAACCCACAGCCAACATCATACTTAATGGTGAAGAACTAAAAGCCACCCCTGGGAGAACAGGAACAAGACAAGGGTGCCCACTCTCACCACTCCTATTCAACATAGTACTGGAGGTTTTGGCCAGAGCAATTAAGCAAGAGAAAGAAGTAAAAGGAATCCAAATTGGAAAGGAAGAAATGAAACTCTCACTGTTTGCTGATGACATGATTCTATATATATAAAAGCCTAAACAATCCACCAGAAAACTATTAGAAATAATGAACAACCACAGCAAAGTTGCAGGGTAGAAAATCAACTTAGAAAAATCAGTTACTTTTCTATACACTAATAACGAACTAGCAGAAAGAGAAGTCAAGAATACAATCCCATTCAGAATCTCAACAAAAAGAATAAAATATCTAGGAATAAATTTAATCAAGGAGGTGAAAACCATAAAACATTGCTGAAAGAAATCACAAAAGACAAAGATATTCCATGTTCAGGAATGTGAAGAATAAACATAGTTAAAAATGAACATATTACCTAAAGCAATCTACAGATTCCATGCAATCCCAATACGAATCCCAATGACATCCTTCATGGGAATAGAACAAAGAATCCTAAAAGTTATATGGGGCAACAAAAGACCTTGAATAGCCAAAGCAATCCTGAGAAAAAAGAACAGCCTTCAGGCATCACAATCCCTGACTTCAAAATATACTATAAAGCTACAGTAATCAAAACAGCATGGTACTGGCACAAAGACAGACACACAGATCAACAGAACAGAACTGAAAGCCCAGAAATAAAATCACACATCTATGGACAGTTAATCTTCGACAAAGGAGCCAAGAAGAATACAATGAAGAAAGGAAAGTCTCTTTAATAAATGATGTTGGGAAAACTGGACAGCCACACACGCAAGAATGAAAATGGACCATTATCTTGCACCATACAGAAAAATCAACTCAAAATGGATTAAAGACTTGAATGTAAGACCTGAAACCATAAAATTCCTAGAAGAAAATATAGGCAGCACACTCTCTGACATTGGTCTTAGCAGCATCTTTTCAAAAACCATGTCTACTCAGGCAAGGGGAATAAAAGAAAAAATAAACAAATGGGACTACATCAGACTAAAAAGCTTCTGCAAGGCAAAGGAAACCATAAACAAACCAAAAAGATGACCCACCAACTGGGAGAAAATATTTGCAAATCATATATCTAACAAAGGGTTAATTTCCAAAATATATAAAGAACTCATACAAGTCAACAACCTAAAAACAAACCACCCAATCAAAGAATGGGCAGAGGATATGAACAGACATTTTTTCCAAAGAAGATATACAGATGGCCAATAAACACATGAAAAGATGTTCAGTATCACTAATTATTATGGATATGCAAATCAAAACTACAATGAGATATCCCCTTACACCTGTCAGATGGCTATAATTACCAAGATAAAAAACAACAGATGTTGGAGAGGATGTGGAGAAAATGGAACCCTCATACATTGTTGGTAGGAATGCAAATTGGTGTAGCCATTACGAAAAACAGCATGGAGATTTCCCAAAAAATCAAAAAGAGAAATACTATATGACCCAGCTATCCCACTACTGGGTATTTATCTAAAGAACTTGAAATCAACAATTCAAAGAGATTTATGCACCTCTGTGTTCACTGCAGCATAATTCACAATAGCCAGGTCCTGGAAGCAATACATGTGCTCTTCTATGGATGAATGGATAAAGAAGATGTGGTATGTATATACAATGGAATACTACTCAGCCATAAAAAAGACAAAATCGTCCTATTTGCAACAACATGGATGGACCTTGAAGGCATGATGTTAAGTGAAATAAGCCAGACTGAGAAAGGCAAATACTGCATGATTTTACTCATGTTTGGAAGATAAACAAACACATGGATAAAGAGAATAGATTATTGGTTACCAGAGGGGAAGGGAGCTGGGGGACGGGTGAAAGGGGTAAAGAGGCACATACGTATGGTGACTGATTAAAACTGGATTACTGGTTGTGAGCACAATGCAGTCTATATAGAAACTGATAAATAATGTATACCTGAAATTAATCAATCTTATAAACCATTATGACAGTTTAATAATTTTCACTTATAAAATAATTGGAAAAAAAGTTAAGAATTTGAAAAAAAAAGAAATACATTCTAACTAGAGGTCCTAAAAGTTTTAAGACAAATTTAAGAAAGGTTTCATCTTTCAATTGCACTGAGGACAGAGACAGCATAAACAGATGGAACTGAAAAAGAAGGAATAAAAAGGATAAAGTAGATGGGCTGGCTACTTCAGTCTGGATAATGCCATTATTTAAGTGTCAGGTTTTCAGCTTTGTAAGTACAGATAATTATACAAGAAAATGAGAAACTGAAAATAAACATAAGATGGTGAAACAAAAACATAAGACAGAAAAATTTCTGCCCAAAATACCTAACTTCTTTTAATAACATACATATAATGTTACTTGGGGTGATACTGAAACACTGAGGAGAATGTGATAATTTGGGCATACCTTTTTCTTCTTGTTGAAAAGAAACTATATTTTTCCTTCTAAGTAACAGGATTTCACAAGCTTAAAATATAGACAAAGTCTTCAGTGGGAGATAGAACAGAAAACACTGGACTAGGAGTCCACACTGCCCTCCATCTGGCCTTCAACCCCTGGGTGAACTCAGTACGCTGGTACGCACCTATCCACTCTGATTTTCCCTACTGGAAACAGGCTACAGAAGTTAAACAGCTTGCCCAAGGTCACAGAGTGGCTGGAGAAGATGTGGGATGGGGCAAGAAGTTATCAGAGTTTCTTGCCCAAATTCACAGGCCTTGTTCAAAATGTATGAGAGCCACTCTTCCAGACTAGCAAGTGAGTCTTTAGTGTCTTCCTCTTTTTTTTAACCATGTCTGTTCAAGCACAAATAATTAGAGATTTCCTCCAGCCTTTATAACTCCCTACTAACGATTTAATGTCCAAATTAAGGAACCAGCTTAGCAAGTCAAGATTCATCCCAGGTACATCGCTTCTTGAATATCCTCCTTCCCTACTGTTCTGCTCAATCATACTTCTTCTTAGCACTCTTTACTACTTTCAGGTACCTAAATGCCATTTACTTACCTCCCAATTTGCAATCTACCTTTACTCATTTATTCCTCCACCATCTCCCTGAACCAACATAGAGCAACCAATTACTGGGACTACACACTTAAAGATGCAGTCGATGGAAAGGAAACAGCCCTAAACATACTAACATCTACAATACTTAAAAATATATTAATATACATATCTAGATATGTCCTCACAGAAAAAACCACAACGTACAGCCATCAATTCAATAGACATTCTATTTAGAATCTGTCACAGTTCCTATAGTAGGGGCCAGGCTGATTCAGCCTTGTTAGCTATCTGTTTCTGCCAAGACAGGGACCTTGATGGGCAATGGACTTGATTGCAGGGATGATGTTCAGAACACTCGAGTACAAATAAGCACTGTACAAATTTAACATTTGACTACTGATACTCAAATTCATAAAGTCCTTAGAATATGTTGCTACACCGAAGAAACAACTAAGTTTGAGTTATTATATGCTCTTACAAGTATTACATAACTGCATTTATTTTGTTTTTAAAAAAATTATTCATTCTTTTCACTAATTTTGATAAGACTTCCATTTAGTCTCTAGTAGTATAGTTTTATCATCCTCACCCAAACCACTCTTATATATATGAATAAGAATACATTCACAACACATCTTCAAACACTAGGATTGATAAAGATCTATGGGCACAAATCTATTCATATATTGGGGTAAAACATGATGAAGCAGAATGCTCAAAGACGGCAAATTTCCACATATGAGTTTTGTGGGGGTTTTTTTGGTGAGGAAGATTGGCCCTGAGCTAACATCTGTTGCCAATGTTCCTCTTTTTGATTGAGGAAGATTGTCGCTGAGCTACCATCTGTGCCAGTCTTCCTCTATTTTATGTGGGACGCTGCCACAGCATGGCCTGATGAGCAGTGCTAGGTCCACTCCAGGGATCCTAACCTGAAAAGCCCGGGCTGCCAAAGTGGAGCATGTGAACTTAACCACTACACCACCAGGCCAGCCCCCATACATGATTTTTAAATCAGTATTATGAAATTGACAGTAAAGCAGAGATTCCTTTTTGTTCTAGCTATTATTGTCAAAATATTCTTAAAGTGTATTAAGATGTTTTGCTACCTCAACTAGACTGCTGTAAACTGAATCTTTCAAGGTGAGGGTTTTGTAGAGCTAAACATTAGTGTTAAACTAGGAGAAAGGCATCTCTTTCTCCAAGACTAGATTAAATGGGGCCTTAGAAACACACCATTTAGCAAGATTGTCACTAAATTTGAGCATTTTTAAACCTATCATCTTTCTGCTCATGTTCCATAACGAATGATTCAGCCCACATTACACACTGAAGTGCCTGAATCACCTGAATTCCAAGTTTTTAAACTCCTTCTGTTTTGTCTTTTAATATAGTAAATAATTTCTTACCCACTTAAAGTCTGCCCCATCTATTCTGTGGTTTTTCAGATTTCATTTTTGGCCCATTCTGATAGAAGTTAAAATACGACAGCAAGATGCCAAAGGACTGTATAGATACGGTGTGAGCAAGAACTCTGCTAGGCAGAGGAGATAACTTAAGAGAACAAAGCACAGTGAAGTTTTATTTGCTATCCACAGTATTTCTTCATTTCTAGCCGTTCTGAATGCTTGTTTTAGGCAGCAAGGAAACAGGGATGAACAGGCAAGTGTTGGGGAGAGCCGAGGGTGGCTCTTTCTACACCTGCCGGAAGATCTGCTCACTGTGAGAGCAAGCAGCTCACCTGCAGAATCATGGGCCCTACAGAAGTCTCAGTTAAATGACTGCTTACGGTGGAGTGGCAGGCACATTTACAAGTACAGACAGTACTTCACAGTGTGTGTGTGTGTGGGTGTGTGTGTGGGTGTGTGCGTGTGATTTCAGCAGTTGGGAAGTTCTGATGAAAGTATAAGTCAAACCATGCAAAACTGCCAGTTTTCTAAGTTAAAAATAGTTAAATATCAGCAATTTCATATAGCTCGACTTAAATTAAGAGAGTTACAGATTCAATATATATATCTAACCTAAAGGTTTATAAATGGCTGCCAACATCAAAATTGTGACAGGTTTTAAAAATCTTGTTTACAATTTTGTATCCCAAGATTCATTTACTGAGTTGTTTACTGCCAAATCTTTAAAATTACCTTTGGTGATCAAAGATCCCATATTACAGGCAATCACAATTAAAATAAAATTTTAGGTTGGGTACAGAAATAGTAACCCAATTATCTATTAGTTTCTGATCCTTAATAGACAAACGAGTTCCTCAACCATCACACACAGACACACACACAACACCTCACTCATAATCATCATCTTTGGGGAGAAAAAAAATGATTGGAAGCATCCAATTTATAAATGGTAGTCTAATTCCACTAATACAATTTAAAATATCACCTATTACATTTGTATTAAAGGTAAAAATGAAGTAGTTTCTCTTCTCTGATTATGTTCTCTGTTGTATTTTAATTTTTTGTATTTGACATGAGACTACCGGTATCATATTAAAAGTTTTCAACTTACATATTTTTTTCAAACTAAAATTGTTTTAGCTAAGAAATTTCAATAAGAGGAAGCCAGGATGCTAATATCACAAAAGTCAATAATTTTAGTAATATATATTGAAAACCTAGGAACCACATGATGGATAGTAAACATTTGAAGTTACTGACAGCAAGTTAATAATAATACTTTGACAATGTAAGTATTCAGCTTTACTAGTGAATAAAATCTACGGTTTTTGTCATGATTTAAGGAGGGGAAAGGACAAAGAAGAAATTATCTTTGCTAATTCAGTCAAATAAATAAAAATATCCTCTAACCTCTGAAATACATGCGTGGCTTCAATTTCAGACAAGAAAGCTAAAGCTAACTACAGTGGTTCATGACTCAAGTGGAAATTTATGGCAGGGATAAAAGAGTTCATGGAAAGCCTCCGGAAATTACAGGGAAGAATACCTAGACGATGCTCATTCTAACCATTTCCAAATGAAGGTCAGCCTTGCTTCTGGGGATCATTTATTAGGTTTTATCTGGTCTGCCTAAGCTTTCTCAATCACTAGATAGATAATTTCAGGGGAAGAGATTTTATTTTAGTAACATTTCTTTTCATTTTCATTGTCTTTTACCTATTCTCTTCTGATCCGCCAGATCACGCTGCTATTCCTTTATGCTCTCTCTCTGTCTAATACCAGGAAATTCAGACCTCATGCTCCGGTACCATTAATCTATCTGACCGTTCCCACACATGGCTTATGTTTTTCTTTCTCTGCAACCTGCAAAATGCCTGGCACCATAAGTACTCAGTAAGAATCTGAAGCTCTCCGTGGAAAGCCCTGCAGTTTTTTGCTGTCGGTTCTTTTTTTAAAGTCACTTTCAAAACACTGCTTGAAATTCATCTCCTTCAGGGAGTCATTCAAGATCAAACTCATCCACATCTGTTCACTTTGGGTTGCCTCAGGATATATTCAGTTTGTACTACATAACTTGCCCTTGTTGGCCTGTTTTTTTAATAAAAGTATGCTTTAATCTCATGTCAGTGTATGTTCTTTCTTCCACCTGGGAAAAATAATTTCGGATGCGTTTTTGTTGTTTTATCTCACAGTACCGAAAACAGCCTTCTACACAAAGTATGTACTCAAAATAAGGCTAACTGATACTTTTCTGAAAATTAAAATATTATCCTCAAATATATCTTCATAATTTCAAATATTTATAGTAATTTTAAATATTTAAAGACACTCAAGTGAATAAATGCAGTTAGTTCCTTCTAACCCCCTAAAATAACAGCAAAGATGTTTTTGGTGTGTATTTGCTTATTTTTTAAGGCATAAGCCTGCAAGGACAGGAAGAAGGGAAATAAGAAAAAGCAAGAAAACTTTGGGAACTGACAAGGCCAAGTAATGACTGGTGACTGCCTCAGCAGACTCAGTAAAGCGGAATCCCACGCTACAGGTACGGAAAGCCAAGACGCAACTCACTCACAACAAAACACCCCTTTAAGGCTCTGCAATCAGAGTGAAGGTGCAGCTAAAACTCCTTTCTGGATGAAAGTTCATTTGAGAAGCCTAGTTTCCCCAGCCCTTCAGCCCTTCGGAAGTCCTCCTCTACTTAGCACTTAGTACTTAGTACTTAGAAGGCCCCATGACTGACCTTCTCCTATTCTGGCCAAATATTCTAAGTTTACTCTTTAGAGGGAAAACAAAGGGTCTCTAGATTAGGTATATGCTATAGGCTGAAGTGTATCCCCCTCTATTTTTACATTGAAGTCGTAACCCCCAGTACCTCAGAATGTGAGATAGGGTATTTAAAAGGTAATTAAGTTGAAATGAGGTCATCGATGTGGTCCCTAATCCACTATGACTGATGTCCTCGTAAGAAGACGCAATAGAGACACAGACACACACAAAGGGAAGACCAGGTGAGGATGGCCATCTACAAGCCAAGGTGAGAGGCCTCAGAAGAAATCAACCTTGCCAACACCATGATCTCAGAATTCTAGCTTCCAGAGCTGTGAGAAAATAAATTTCTGCTGTGAGACCACCTAGTCTGTGGCACTTTTTATGGCAGCCCTAGCAAACTAGTATAGTATACTAGGAAAAAAGCAAAGGATATTAATTTTACAGACACCCATCCTTCTTTCCCCACATGATTTCTAAAATGTTGAGTGCAAGGTAGGAGATTGTTTACTCTGGAGATCTAACAAAATACTGGCATTAAACTTTTCCCAAGGAAATGATCCAGCCATATAGTGAATATTACTGTCAACAAGTAACACCCACATGCATAGAGTTTCCAATCAGCTTTTTGAGTTCCACCCTGAAATATGAGCAGACAGTCAAGGATCAGCATACATACAAAGGAAGCATCTAATATGAAAGGCAGACCAAAACAAAAAAACAAACTTTGGGGACACAGAGGTTACACAGGGAGAAGAAAACTCTAAAACGTTATCAGTAATACTTAAAAAGAGAAGAGAAGCTAGTGAGAATGAGATGCTAAAACAAAGAAACAGAAGTCAAAATAGTTCTTAGAGGTTAAAAATATGATAGCAGAAATCAGTAACTCAACAGAAGAGTAGGAAGACACAGCTGAAGAAATCTCCCCCAAAAATAGAACAAAAGGATAAAACTGAAAATGAGAGAAAAGATAAGCTAACTAGAGGACCTGTTAAGGAGGTTTAAAATAAGAATACTTCTAGAAAGCAAAACCAGACCATAAAGGGAAGGAAAATCAATATTTCCCACACTTGAAGGTGCTAAGTTTCCATAATGAAAAGACAGCACACAGGAAGGACAACCAGCACAAAGGATGAAAATAGACCCATACTAAGGCATACCAAATTGTGAAATTTAAAAACACTTGGAACAAGGAGCAAATCCTACCAAAATCCAGAGAGAAAATATAGAAGGTGTTCACTAGGGGAAAATTTATCAATAGAACACTTATAATATGCACTCTTTTCTGCAAATATGCTATACTTAGATAAAAGGCTTAAAAAAATAAAGGAAGAAAGGAAATGAAAGAAGAAATAAAATGAAGAAAGGAAGTGAATTACATCCTTTGGGAGTAAACTGAGAAACTGGTTCAGGTAAGCAGAAAAACAATAAACGTCTTCTTTAATATACAAGTATGAGATGGGCATACAAGGCATAAACTTAAACTTGTTTTTTGAACCTTTCTTAAAAAGGAACCTATAGGAGAGAATGGTTGGACAATAGTCTAAGCACAAGTGGGCTTCCTCATTCAGCTATCATTACCTAATGACTTTGTTCTGCTTAAACATTAGATAGTAGAGTCAGAAATTTAATCTCTATTAATAAAACAGTTTTACAGACAAGCAAAAGCTAAAGGAGTTCATCACCACTAAACCTGCCTTACAAGAAATGTTAAAGGGACTTTTTTAAGCTGAAAAGAAAGTATGCTAATTAGTAACAAGAAAACATATGGAAGCATAAATTTCATTGGTAAAGGTAAACATATAGTAAAGGTAGTGGATTAATCACTTATAAAGCTAGTAGGAAGGTTAAAGGCAAAAGTGGTAAAAATAACTATAACCTCAATAATTAGTTAAGGCATACACAAGATAAAAAGGTGTAAAATGTGAAATAAAAAAACATAAAACGGAGGGGTAAAAATGTAGAGTGTTAGAATGAGACCAAACTGAAGTTGCCATCACCTTAAATTGCTGCAATTTAAGTTACAAATATAGGCTGTTATATATAAGCCTCATGGTAACCACAAAGCAAAAATCCATAGTAGATACACAAAAGATAATGAGAAAAGGATCTAAGCATATCACTAAAGAAAATCATCAAACTACAAAGGAAGACAGCAAAAGAAAAAGAAAGGAACTAGAGGAACTACAAAACAGCCAGGAAAACATAACAAAATAAGTACATACTATCAATAATCACTTTAAATGTAAATGGACTAATCCAAAGACATAGGACAAGTGAATGGATAAAAAACCAAGAACCATCTACATGCTACCCAAAAGAGACTCATTTCAGATGTAAGGACACACACAGACTGAAAGTGAAGGGATAGAAAAAGATTTTTCCATGCAAATGGAAACCAAAAGAAAGCTGGGGTAGCTATATTTATATCACACAAAATAGACTTTAAAACAAAGACTGTAATCAGAGACAAAGAAGGGCATTACATAATGACAAAGAGGTGAACCCAACAAGAGCATTTAACATTTCTGAATATTTATGCACTCAACAGGGGAGCACCTAAATATATAAAGCAAATATTAACAGACCTAAAGGGAGAAATTGATAGTAATACAATAATAGTGGGGGACTTTTAATATATCACTTACATCAATGAATAGATCATCCAGACAGAGAATCAATAAAGAAACATTGGCCTTAGACAACATATTAGACCAGAAGGACTTAACAGACATACCTATATAGAACATTCTACCCCAAAGCAGCAGAATACACATGTTTCTCAAGTGCACATGAAACATTCTTGAGTACAGATCACATGTTAGGCCACAAAACAAGTCTTAATACATTTTAAAAGACTGAATCATATCAAGCATCTTTTCTGACCACAAGGTGTGAAAAGAAATCAATTACAAGAAGAAAAGTGGAAAATTCACAAATACATAGAGATTAAACAACATGCTACTGACAACCAATGGATCAATGAAGAAATCAAAAAATACCTTGAGACAAATGAAAATGGAAATACAATATATTAAAATTTATGGGATGCAGCAAAAGCCGTTCTGAGAGGGAAGTTCACAGTGCTAAATGCCTACCTCAAAAAAAAAATTTTAAATAAACAACCTAAGTTTACACCGCAAGGAACTAGAAAAAGAAGAACAAATGAAGCCCAAAGTTTGTAGAAGGAAGGAAATAATAAAGATAGGGGAAATAAATTAAATAAAGACTAAAAAGACAATAAAAGAGATCATTGAAAAGATCAATGAAACTAAGAGCTGGTTCTTTGAAAAGATAAATAAAACTGACAAATCTTTACTAGACTTACCAGAAAAAAAGAGGGCTCAAATAAAATCAGCAATGAAAGAGGAGATGTTATAACTGATACCACAGAAATACAAAGCATCATAAAAGAATACTATGAAAACCTATATACCAATAAACTGGATAATGTAGAAGAAATGGATAAATTTCTAGAAACATACAACCTTCTAATACTGAATCATGAAGAAATAGAAAATCTGAATAGACCAGTTACTAGTAAGGAGATTGAATCAGTAATCAAAAACCTCCTAAAAAACAAAAGTCCAAAAAACAGAAGAGGAGGGAATGCTTCCAAACTCATTTTACAAGGACAACATTACCACGATACCAAAACCAGACAAGGACACCACAAGAAAAGAAAATTACAGGCTAATATCCCTTACAAACATAGATGCAAAAATCCTCAACAAAATATTAGCAAACTGAATTCAACAGTGCATTAAAAGGATCATACACAATGATCAAGTGCGATTTATTCCGGGGATACAAGAATGATTCAAAGTCTGCAAATCAATCAATGTGACACACCACATTAACAAAATAAAGGATAAAAATCATACGATCATCTCGATAGATGCAAAAAAAGCATTTGACAAAACTCAACATCATTTATGATAAAAACTCTCAACAAACTCAGCACAGAGGGAACATATCTCAATATAATAAAGGCCATCTGTGACAAGCCCATAATTAACATCATACTCAACAGTGAAAAGCTGAAAGCTTTTCCTCTAAGATGAGGAACAAGACAAGAAGGTCCACCCTCACCACTTTTAGTCAGCAAAGTATTGGAAATCCTAGGCAGAGCAATTAGAGCAAGAAAAAGAAATAAAAGGCATCCAAATTGGAAAGGAAGAAGTAAAACTGTCACTATTTGCAGACAATACGATATTACATAAGAAAACTCTATAAAGATGCTACCAAAAAACTGTTAGAACTAATAAATGAATTCAATAAAGCTGCATGATACAAAATCAACATACAAAAATTCTGTTGGATTTCTATACACCAATAACAAACTATCAGAAAGAGAAATTAAGAAAAAATTGCATTTACAATTGCATCAAAAAGAATAAAATACCTAGGAGTAAATTTAACCAATGAGATGAAAGACCTGTATGCTGAAAACTAGAAGACACTGATGAAAGAAATTGAAAAAGACACAAAAAAATAGAAAGATGTTCCATGCTCATGGATTGGAAGAATTAATATTGTTAAAATGTCTATACTATCCAAAGCAATCTACAGATTCAATGCAATCCCTATCAAAATTCCAGTGATATTTTTCACAGAAATAGAACAAAAACCCTAAAATTTCTATGGAACCATGAAAGACCCCAAATAGCCAAAGGAATCTTGAAAAAGAAGAACAAAGCTGGAGGCATCATGCTCCCTGATTTCAAACTATATTACAAAGCTATAGTAATCAAAATAGCATGCTATCAGCACAAAAACAGACACATAGACCAATAGAACAGAATAGAGGGCTCAGAAATAAACCCAGGTATATATGGTGAATTAATTTATTACAAAGAAGGCAAGAATATACAATCAGGAAAAGACAATCCATTCAATAAATGGTGCTGGGAAAATTGAACAGCCATACACAAAAGAATCAAACTAGACTTCTATCTAACACCATACACAAATATTAACTCAAAATGGATTAAAGCCTTAAATCTAAGACCTGAAACCATAAAACACCTAGAAGAAAACACAGGCAGTAATAAGCTCCTTGACATTGGTCTTGGTAACGATTTTTTGAACCTGATTCTAAAAGCATACAACTTAATAGCAAAAAACCAGTCTGATCAAAAATGGGCAGAGATCTGAATACAGTCATTCGTCTCTTAACAATGGGGATATATTCTGAGAAATGTGTCATTAGGCAATTTTGTCACTGTGTGAACATCACAGAGTAGACTTACACAAACCTGTATGGTATAGCCTATTACACACTTAGGCTATATTGTACCAATCTTATGGGACCACCGTCAAATATGTCATCCATCATTGACCAACATGTCATTATGTGGCACATGACTGTAGACATTTTTCCGAAGACATACAGATGGCCAACAGGTATTTGAAAAGATGCTCAACATCACTAAGCATCAGGGAAATGCAAATCAAAACCACAATGAGATACACCTCACACCTGTTAGAATGACTATTATCAAAAAGACAAAAAATGACATGTATTGGAGGAAAGGGAATCCATGTGCACTGTTGGTGGGAATGTAAATTGGTGCACCCACTATGGAAAACAGTATGGAAGTTCCTCAAAAAATTAAAAATAGAACTACCATAAGACCCAGCAATTCCACTTCTGGGTATTTATTCGAAGAAAATGAAACACTAATTTGAAAATACATATGCACCTCCATGTTCGCTGCAGCATTATTGACAAAAGCCAAGATACAGAAACAACCTAAGTGTCCACTGATGGATGAATGGATAAAGAAGATGTGTGGAATACTATTCAGCCATTAAAAAGAATGGAATCTTGCCATTTGCAACAACACAGGTGGACCTTGGGGGCATTATGCTAAGTGAAATAAGTTAGAGAAAGACAAATACTGTATGATCTCACTTATATGTGGAATCTAAAAAACAAAGAAACAAATATACTGAGCTCATAGATACAGAGAACAGATTGGTGGTTGCCAGAAGTAGGAGGTGGGTGAAATGGGTTAAGGGGGTCAAAAGCTATATACTTCCAGCTGTAAAATAAGTAAGTCACAGGGATGTAATGTACTCTATGGTGACCACAGTTAATAATACTGTAATGCATATGTGAAAGTTGCTAAGAGAGTAGATCTTAAAAGTCCTCATCACAAGAAAAAATTTTTTTGGTAACTGTATGGTGACAGATATTAACTAGACTTATTGTGGTGATCATTTCACAACACATACAAATACCAAATCATCAAGTTACACACCTGAAAATAATATAATGTTATATGTCAATTATCTCTCAATTAAAAAAAGTGGACAACAGATACAATGTCACTTTTCAACTTTTTAGAGGGAGATAACAAGGACCCTTTGACTCACTCCAAAGTGGCCTTCCAAACTCTGGCACAGTTGTGCCACTAACACAACAATTTCATGAACACAGAACTCAATAACAGCACAGCATACCTGCATCCTTCTTTGGAACAAGTGAATTATGATTCTCCAGGGGATGACCAAGACATTTCCAAGAAGTATTCTCTTTTTTCTTTAGAACAATCTCTATTTTCCCTACATTCTCAACAATACGCACTGAAAAGAAGAGAAATTCCATGTGTATTCATTGATACTAAATTAAGATTTTATTTTAAAACCTACTTTTCTCAAAGAATCCAAATGTCCCGATCTGATATGAATGACACTAATCATTAATAAGTTAAATAACATTTTGCGTATGTATTCATCAAAATTGTTTATACCTTATATATGCTGTTAAATCTAGCTTTATTTTAAATTCAGATTAACTTCTTTCAAACGAATTTATCAAGGAGCAAACTAATATGTATTCCTAGTTTTCAAACAAGCTCAAATATAGCCATGGCAACTAATTACCACACAGCTTTAAAAAAAGAAAAAGGAGGGTGACATACAAAAATTAGCCACAGAAGGGACCCACAAAAGCAAATTTAATTTATACTTTTCTAACATTTCTTAGTTGGGATCTGAGTGGGTCTTAGGAGTGAATTCAGTAGATCAATACTGAGCCTAATAAACACAGAAAAAGCCTCTGGAAAATGAGTTCCTATAAAGTGCACATGAACCTTTAATAATTAAAACCCTTTTAGATTATCTTTTTATTTTTCAACAATTAAAAGAGTGTAGAACATTATAGGTATAATAATAAAATACAGACTTTATATACTGATTAAATTTTATGGATTGAATGTGCTTTTAAAGACTGAAGTACATTTCATCTTTAGAAACTGTTCTTCCTATCTGTTCTTCCTCACTGTAAACACATAATTCAGTAACAATTTAACAACTTTTTAAGATAGATTAGCCAAATGAATTCAATTAAATGAGCACTAATTTGAAGTTTAAAAAACATAAAAACATGGTCCTTAGTTGTAAACAGCTTAATTTACACAATTTACAGAGCTTACTATGGGATATAGAAAAAGGCAGGCACAGAACCAGTGTAAGGTATTCCGACAGTACTTTAAAACAAGAAACCACATATACTAAAAATATACACATACATATGTAATGGAATATTATTCAGTCTTAAAAAAAAGGAAATCTTGCCATTTGCAACAACATGGATAAACCTGGAGGGCATTACACGAAGAGAAATAAGCAAGACAGACGTGGTATCACTTATATGTAGAATCTTAAAAAAAAAAAAAATGTTGAGCTTATGGAAACAGAGTAGAATGGTGGTTGCCAAGGGCTGGGGGCGCGGTGGGAGAAACTGCAAGAGGTTGGTAAAAGAGAACAAACTTTCAGTTATAAGATGAATAGGGTCTGAGGATCTAATGTATAATATGGTGAGTACAGTTGATAATACTTTATTGTATAACTGAAATCTGCTGTGACAGTGGAGCTTAGATGTTCTCACCAAAAAAACCAAGCTAACTGTGAGGTGATGAATGTGTTAACTCGATTGTGGGAATCCCTTCACAATGTATACATATATCAAATCATCACCCTGTACACTTTAAATACATTATAATTTTGTCAATTATATCTCCATAAAGCTAAAAATAAAAAACAAGAAAAATAAGAAACCACCATTCTATGATGAGTCTTCTGTTGTTAAATAGCTGTGTAAAATCCACATTGTGTATTTATATGCAGCAATATTCATAATTTAATATGTTCTGTCAACATTAAACATTTGAATATATACAACTAAGAAAAATCTGTCTGGTCCACTATATTTCCACAAGCTGCATGTCAGGAGTAGAGCAGAGATGAAGGAGGAGGAATAGAAAGGAGACAGGAAGTTTTTCCTAAGGAAAAGGAAAGAACAAAGAGATGAAAGGAATGAGGGGAAAGAAAAAATGGGGAAAAAATCCAGAAACCAGAGAGAGAAGAATATGTTTAAAACTTAGGGGCCGGCCCCATGGACGAGTGGTTAAGTTCGTGTGCTCTGCTTCGGCAACCCAGGGTTTTGCCGGTTTGGATCCTGGGCGCGGACACGGCACCGCTCATCAGGCCATGCTGAGGCGGCGTCCAACATAGCGGAGCCAGAAGAACCTACAACTAGAATATACAGCTATGTACTGGGGGTCTCCGGGGAGAAGAAGAAGGAAAACAAGAAAAGAAAGAAGGCTGGCAACAGACGTTAACTCAGGTGCCAATCTTTAAAAAAAAAACAATGTATTTGTTTATAAAGAAAACATCACATCTTTGTTTCGCAAAATGAAAATATAGATATGAAAAATAAGACAAATGCTGACTTTCTCTCTCTCTCTCCCCATCTGTATGTATGTGTGTGTGTGTGTGTGTGTATGTACACACATAATTATTTTTTGGTAGCTTACCAGAAAAATCTTCTTGAACCGCGTGGCTTAGCTCTGGGAACAAAAAGCATATTTAGTTAAAATCCAACTTCAATTCATACAGTCTGTGAACACCATATAAGATCATTTAAGTGATTCTTTTACGCACCATTTCAAATCTCTCAAGACAAGTAAAACACATTCTGAGAGACCAAAAAAAAGAAACTGTACACAACCAAAATGTAGAGTCAAATTATTTAAATATATACTCATTTCTTCAATTTTTCCATTTCTCTATTAATTAAAGAATACACAATTGCCCACGAGGGGGTCACCACACTAGTCCTAAGTATGGGTCTAATCTGACTATCCTACAAACCAAGAAGGGAGCAGAGCAGGGAGAACGGCAGCACCTGAAGCCCGCACGCCCCAGTGTGTATACACACAGGTACAGGAGGGGAGGCAGGCTGGCGTGGGGCTCAGCTTTTCCCTTCTTATTGTTTTCTAAAGTTGAATATTAATTCAGTTATTGAGAAAAAAATTACTGAGTATCCACGTGTGCCATGCACTTTCTAGGGGTTATGGATACAACAGTTAGTGAAAAAGGAAAAACCCTATCCTTATGGAACTTACATTCCAAAAGGGGGAGATGCAAGAAATATTTTTACCAACATCTGCTATAAATTCACTGTGTTAATGGTTATCTGGAACTTGCAAGTTTGCATTATTTTAGTCCTTACAATCCAACATTAGCAACCAAGTGTTTCATATTTTTGACTGGAATTTTGGTTTCTTTTTTATACATGTGCTAGATATAGTTAGCTGCAGTGTGAGCAAAATTAGACACAAGGTATTTGAAACATAATAGATGCTGGCATAGAGACCTTTCTTAAGAAAAATCATGACAGTGCTAGCGAATAATATATACTTTTCTAGACATTTGAGTGTTTGGTTAAAACTCTCCCACAAGAGGCAATATACCTTAGCTCTTATGCTAACAAAAAATAGGACATATTTCTAGAAGACAGGTTTAAGTTTTGAGGTTGGTTAATCTAATGAATGGGGAAAAACAAGAAAGAAGAAACATTTATCAGCTCTGATCAGATTCAGGACTAAAGGCCCTTCATTAACATAGTAAAACAGAGAGCTGAGCCCTGAGTTCACTGAGGTCTGGAGAATTTCAGTCTCTGTTTTGCAGAAGTAAATGAAATGTTCTTTACATAAGAATGCATGCTTAAAATGTGGTTTTCATGGTGTTGCTGTTTGTTTCATTTCTACCTTCTAACTAGAAAAACTTCATCTTTGTAAAAGGAGAAAAGGGTGAAATCCTAGAGTCACTATGGGTGAGAAATCAATTAAGAACCTGGTATCTTTGATTCCAGATTTTAGTCATGATTTCTTTCTTCCAAGAGATCTGTAATCTCTCGAAACAGACAGAAATGAAGTGTAAGGTTGGTCTTTGTCCGTGAAGAGACAGGCAGCTGGGGACACAACAGACCCTTGCAGTCCACGCTGCTTTGTTGCTGCCTCTGCCTTCTCATGACAGAGCTGACTAGAAACAGGCCACTAGCACCTTGTGACGGGTGCTCAGTGGGAGCATGGGACAGACAGGCCTCCGGAGATTTGTCTGCAGGTATCCAGGAAAAGGGGCTTACAAAGCTAGGCCAACAAATATTTCATATTATTGACTCTGACTGCATCTAACTGTTTGAGCTTGGGAAAGGTGAGGCGGTACTGCCATTGCTGGCACTTTCATTAGTATAAAGAAATAACAGGAAAAAACTCATCAAAAATGACAAAAGCATGGGCCGGCCCGGTTGCACAGTGGTTAAGTTTGCACGTTCAGCTTCTCTGCCGCCCGGGGTTCGCCGGTTCAGATCCCGGGTGCGGACATGGCACTGCTTGGCAAATGCCATGCTGTGGTAGGCGTCCTATGCATAAAGCAGAGGAAGATGGGCATGAATGTTAGCTCATGGCCAGTGTTCCTCAGCAAAAAGAGGATTGGTGGTAGTTAGGTCAGGGCTAATCTTCCTCAAAAAAAAAAAAAATGACAATAGCAGATAAAATTTTACCTCGACTGTAGACCAAGTTATTGCCATACTTAAAGGAAACTGGAGTTGTTTCCGTTAATAAAGAATACTTACCAATATTTATAAGATATGAATAATCCTTGATAATTGTTTCTGCTCTAAAGGAATCATCCTGATGATCGACTATTACTGAGTCTAAAGTGATATCCTTAAACAGAAAGCAAAAAGAAAGATTAAAAAGTAAATTTTTCCCCAAACTTCTAAAACTCTACTTTTAAGGTGATCAGTGGAAGTTCACGTGGCAGTTCTTTACAGAATCTAAGAGCTACATAAACATTACTGTTTTCTCTCTCTCATACGACCCAGTTCTCTTTCAAAGCACATACTGTCATTTTAATTATATATTTGTTTCTGCTTAATATCTACCTTACTCACTTTATCTCTAAGCTCTAAGTAAGGGACTGTCTTTAGAATATTGCTTGGCCCTAGCAGTGCTCATAAACATTTGCTGAATAAATAATCTGGGAAAAAACATTAGAACTGGACCAGAAGGCAAGATATTTGTGTTCATTTTAATCTTTCCACAACTGTGTGATGCTGGGCAAATTACACAACCTCTCAACCTCAGCTTATAAAAAAATAAATTCACTAACAAATTTTTATCTAAAATTTTATCCTAAAACATCTGTTTCTCATTTCTACGTAGCCTTGGTACAAGCTATTTTGGTACCTGTCGTTTACACCATATACCGAACACATTATTCTACATAGAAACCTTCCCCCTTCCCTTAGTCATCCAACCTCTGTGCTTCACTGATATTACCAACGGGAGTAGACCCAACCTCCCTAGGCCCTGCCCTCTTGGTTTTGGACTGCATGATGAGGAGCCAATAGCAAGAGAGAGTGGAAGGCGGGACAAACCGTGCCTCTGGCCCTCGGGGCTGTATCAGGCAGAGGCTGCTCACTCCTGCAGAATGAACAAACCACGCTGTAACAGTCAAAGAGACTCTGCAGCTCAGATGTGGTTCTGCTACTACAGGAGTGGCATGCATTCTCAGAAATTCCTAGCTGCAGAACTTGTCTTTGAATCTATATGCTTCCTCAAGTGTGGGGACCTTGCCAGTTGGAGATGTTCTAAGTTGTCTGCTTATTTATCTGATTTCCCAGCTGGACTGTAAGCCCCATGAAGGCCAAGTATCTATGTATCTGGCCCATCGTGAGATCCCTGAAATCTAAGATAGTGCTGCAAATAAAGTAGGTGTTCAATACATACTTGGTAAATGAATTAACTCCTTAATTTTAGTTTCAAGAGGGCATCTTAACCCCAACAGTGGTTTAAACATACTAAGCCACAGCAGTACAGTCTCTCCTGTCTCTCGAATTCCAACGTACGTGCAGGAAATTAGTTCTTATGGTGACGTTAACTGGGATTCTCTCTTTTGTTATCCATGCTTTTTAAAAAAATCACAGAAAAGCACATAAAGTACTTCCTGGTCCAGTTTTTTTCTAAGACGCTATAGCATGGTTGTCAAGACACACACTCTGGAGCCAGCTTGCCTGGGTTCAAAATACTAGATCTGCCACTTCCTGTGTGACTTTGGGTAAACTACTTAATCTTTGTCACCTCATCTGTAAAATACAGATAACGAAAGGATCTACCTTACAGAGCTGCTGTGAGTAAACCAGTTAACACAAGAAGAGTGCTTAGAAAAGTATCTGCACATGGCTAACATTTATTATTTACTCATTTTATTCTGATTTTAAACATGTTTACCTTCTGTTTAGTATATATGACAATGGTGACCAAGGAGTCTGTTTGGAACCAGTCATAGCTGTAAAATAATAAAAAGAGAATGAATAATTATATCGACAACCACATATATTAATATACGTTAAATCAGTAAGTGTATGACTTTATATGTGGTTTAAAATACAAATATGACAAAATAAACACCTGATTTTAAATATATGGCTTAAAATATACAGTGAGAAATATACTTCTCTAGGTAAACATTTTTCTAAATAATCAGTGGTCTTACCATTATATAACTGGCAATTATTTCCAAATTTAAAACATTTCCATGTGTTTCAACTTGGATACAAACAATATCCTTGACAAGATACTTTTTATAAAGGTTACACATCTTACCAAAATTCTCTTTTATCAGAGCAGTAATACAATACAACATATTTTCTTAAGGAGCATTATGAAATCACATGCGTATGACCTTTTGGTCCTCCCTGTCACAAATATACCATTACTCAAGAAATTAATTCATCAAGGTTGTTTGATGGATCAACAGTAGCTTAGGGTAAAACTAAGCCTTATGTTACATAAAAGCTGTTGAATAAATTATGGTATGGTCATACGATGGAATGTAGACAAAAAGTGCCAGTGCAGAATATTTATGACATAAGAAATTGCTCATAGAATATATTGTAACACCAATATTATCAAAATAGAGTAATATGGGAATAGGTATTGGTATTATATGAATCAAACTGGGTGGAACAGACAAAATATTAAGAGTATATATCTAGGATTGATGGATTACAACTGATTTTATCACTTTCTTTTGTATTTCTCTACATCTTCCAAGTTTTCTACCATGAATGCATATTTTATAATCCAAAAAAATTTTTGATTAGTTTTTAAAAGTTGTGGTGTTTAAAATGGATCAAACTTCAGTTACATTAAAAATTCATGTTTACAGAACAGCTCCTTCTCCGACAATGCCTGATAAATGAGACACTACAGTTCTTGCGTGTCAAAAAGTATGATTAACACAGCAAGCAATAAATCAAACCCAGAACTGTTTTATTGTTTTAAATGTGTATGTTTTGACGTAGATCTGATTTAGCTTTAAAAAAGTAAAACAAGAACGCGTACCTTGGAGAACTAGGACCTTCTCTGGCAAGTGTATCTGTCGCTTGGCTCTTGGGAAGCATGCCTTCACAAAGAAAAACAAAACAGCTACAGTCCATCCATGGAGCATGTTTCTTTTCAGTAAACTTATTAAAATATTATAAGAGGACACAAACCACAGATGACTACTCAATGAGTTTTCATAGAGTAAAACACACCCTTGTAGCCAGCACCCCCTTGTGCCCCCTCCCAATCACCGCCCTTCCCCCAAGGGTAACCAGTACTCTAACTTTTAACATCATTAGTTTTTGCCTGTATTTGACCTTTATAAAAATGGAATCATAAGATATGCTCTCTTTCAGTCTGGCTTTTTTGTGTGCATGATGAACATTATAGTTCTTATGTCAAATAAGCATGATTGATAGTAAGCAATAAATCAAACCTAGAGGTTTCTGAGATTGTATCCATGCTGTTGAATGCATCCGTAGTTTGTTCCTTTTTACTACTGAATATTATTACAGTGTATAATTGTACTGAAATTTATTCATTCACCTGTTCATGGACATTTGGGTTGTTTCCAGTTTTTGGCTATTATAAATAGTGCTGTTAAAAATATTCTTGTAGGGGGGCCGGCCCAGCGGCATGTCAGTTAAGTTCACACATTCTGCGTTGGCGGCCTGGGGTTCCCCGGTTTGGATCCTGGATGCAGACCTACACACCGCTTGTCAAGCCATGCTGTGGCAGACGTCCCATATATAAAGTAGAGGAAGAAGGGCATGGATGTTAGCTCAGGGCCAGTCTTCCTCAGCAAAAAGAGGAGGATTGGCTCAGGGCTAATCTTTCTCAAATCAATCAATAAATAAATAATGAAAAAATAAACTAAAAAATATTCTCGTAGCGGGGCCAGCCCACTGGCACAGTGGTTAAGTTCGCATGTTCCACTTCGGTGGCCTGGATTTTGCTGGTTCGGATCCCAGGTGCAGACCTCTGCACCGCTTGTCAAGCCATGCTGTGTCAGGCGTCTCACATATAAAGGAGAGGAAGATGGGCACGGATGTTAGCTCAGGTCCAGTTTTCCTCAGCAACAAGAGGAGGATTGGTAGCAGATGTTAGTTCAGGGCTAATCCTCCTCCTCAAAAAAAAATATTCCTGTAGGGCCAGCCTGGTGGCACAGCAGTTAAGTCTGCACATTCTGCTTCGGCAGCCCAGGGTTCACTGGTTCAGATCCTGGGTGCAGACCTACGTACTGCCTGTCAAGCCATGCTGTGGCAGGCATCCCACATATAAAGTAGAGGACCAGTCTTCCTCAGAAGAAAGAGGAGGATTGGCGGCAGATGTTAGCTCAGGACTAACCTTCTTCAAAAAAAAAAAATTCTTGTATATGTATATATACATTCTTAAAGCAGACATATCCAAATTTCTGGTAGGTATGTAGGGTGTGTCTATGTTTAGCTTTAGTACATACTGCTAAACAGATTTCTAAAGTGGTTGTGCCAATTTACACTTTTTACCAGAAGGGTCTGCGAGTTCCAGTTGCGCCACCACCTCATTCACACATGGTGTTCTTTTCCCATCTTAGTCATTCTTGTGGGGATGCATCAACATAGCATTTTAAAAGCCCTCTAAAGCTGTGGTTTTCAAATTGTTTTAGAAATCTCTGAGACATGGAAGAACTCTGGAGATTCTGTCAACATTAAGTATTTTCCTCCCACAACAGGAGTGTATTGTTTGCATCTGTAAGCTTTCGTTTGGAAAAAAAGAGTATAGCTGCTAAAAGACTTTTGAAAGTTACTCCATTAATTATACTTGGATTTCTCAAACTGTGCAAGAAAAAATTAATGTTTAGTTTCTGCTAAGTCTTGGAATTCTCAAATTATATATAGTCACAGTAATTACATAAAGTTAGAGCTGGGAGGCACCTTTGAGAGAAGCTAGTTCAGAGGGTTTCAGGATTCTTTCTAGCCACAGAATCTTCTGTTTAAACCCAAGCTTAAGTGCAAACACAAGATGTCAAATAGCCGCATCTTTCTGGATAAGGCTGATCGTGAGCCCTGAGCTCAGGCCTTACTCAGATTCTCTTTTCCATGTAACTCTGCAGAACACAGTCATTTTCACATAAACAAAGGGAGTCTCAGAGAGGTGACAGACCAAAGCCACAGTTATGAACTAACTAGCAGTGAACACTAGGAAGAACGCTCTACTACACAACTATGGGTATGACAACAAGACTACAATAATTAAAATGTAATTTTTCTCTAATTTCATAAAAAATAAAAGGTAACCTTACTAAATAGAGAAGCACTCAATAATATTTTATTAAGAGATTAATGTCATTTACCTTTTGGAGGTCCCTTAGATATATAAATAAAAAATAAATGCATCATAATCTGACTTTCTATAAGAAAATGCTATCAACAAAATTCATAAATCATTAGTTAATTTTGATCTTATATGACCTGATTAGGACGAGGAAATCTGGATTTGAGCTCAGGGTCAGCACTGTGATCTTATAAAAAAAAAAGTTTCCTCTTCCTCAAATTCAAACTGGTAATGAAATCGCCCTGCAATCTCACGAGAGACCAAATGAGACAATTTGCAAACATTCTAAAGAACTACATAGTATCACGCAAGCATAACTTACTAGAACAGAATGATGTCATAGGCTGTGGAACGTGTCTTGATTTCAACACTTGCCAAACAAAACAAAACAAAACCCCTTACATATAATATCCTTCTGGAAAAGTTGAAGGAATAAAATAATTAATTAAAGTTAGGTGGACTGAATGAACATTCTCCTCCCCAAAAGTGCTGATTGATGGACTGAGGTCAATTAGAAGGGATTGAGTCTCTAGTGGAACACTACAGTACAGTCAGTCATGTGTCACAGAAAGACATTTCGGTCAATGACAGACCACATATACAATGGAGGTCCCATAAGATCAGTACCATACAGCCTAGGAGTGTAGGAGGCTATACCATCTAGGTTTATATCAGTACTGTAAGAAAGGGAGAAATCTTCCTCTGCCCTGTTAGGTCCTTCTGACTGGTCTAAGAATTAAATTGACATGAGACAGATTAACAGGAGAAAAATGAACAAAAGTTTAATAAATCTATACATGGGAGAAACCCAGGAAAATCAAGTAATTGGTCAAAGCTCTCTTAAAGACTTTCGTGGGCTAAAGATAAAAGAAGATGTTGGGGGTGGCAAGAGTCAGGGACTTCCAAGGGAAGGCAGGTAATTCACAGGTAGGTGAAAAGGAGGAAATGTTTGGAAAGCAAGTGTTTGGCCACAGAGAAACAGAAGAACACAGAAAGGAGCCCAACACACAGGCTTTTCTAGGTTCCTATCCACCACCTAGGTCATGTTAGTCTAGGTGACCGCTCACTTCCTCAGACAGGTTATTTTATCTGAATTCTTTTAGGCAGTTAAGGGACAGGTAACAAGAAAAACTTTCTGAGTCTTTTGCTTCTTAGAAATAATCAGCCTAAAATGATCCTCATGTTAAACGAGACACATTTTGGGGTGGCAAATTCTGTTCCCCTTCAGTACATTCTATGAAGTTCACACAAGGATGAAAACGCCTAATGATGCATTTCTCAGAACATATCCCTGATGTTTAGCAATGCATAGCTGCAGTCTATCTCATTCAGTATTTTAAACAGCTGTTTGAATAATGACATAGAAGGCAAGCAGATCACATGTGCAAATATATAGCCTTACGACACAGACTGAAGTGAGCCAAATATGAAAAGCAGCTAATAAATATAAACACAAATGTTATAATCTTATAGGATCCAAGGTCATAAGGTAACTGTACTGGCCAGGCCACTTGTGGAATGTTATATTCCATTCTTAAGGCCACCTTTAACTGAGATATAGTTAAATGCAGTGCAATCCAAAGGAAGGCAACAGGAAAGTAAAGGTTCTGGAAGCCACATGTGGCAGGGAAGTAAATGCCCAGTCCATCAGTAATTAGCCTTTAAGCAAAGGTTGTTTGTCTAGCATCATCAGATCAGAGTCAATCATCAGATGAAGCCTAAGATCAGTCCTTCACGTAAAGCAATGTTATACTATCAGACAAACAACTCCAGGCATTAACCCCACACACTGCATAAATTAGTATACATACAGACTATTTTCTCTAGTTAAAAAAGAAAATATGGAGCCAGCCCCGTGGCCGAGTGGTTAAGTTTGCATGCTCCGCTTCGGTGGCCTGGGGTTTGCTGGTTCAGATCCTGGACATGGATCTACACACTGCTCATCAAGCCATGCTGTGGCAGCATCCCACATAGAAGAACTAGAATGACCTACAGCTAGGAGATTATACAACTATGTACTGGGACTTTGGGTGAAGGAAAAAAAGGGAAAGATTGGCAACAGATGTTAGTTCAGGACCAATCTTCCTCATCAAAAAAAAAAAAAGTGTAAAAAAAAAAATTCATCTGGCAATCTAGCTTGTTAGCTGAATTTCTCTAACTTTCTTTTGGAAACAGGGAGGAAAAAAACCTATTTCTAAACATACCTTAATAACACAGTTCAGTCAGAGTAGCCCCATGTATTTCATAAAAGTCAGTACTAACCACCACATCAAACTTTCTTGGGAGGTAGGGGAAGTGTTAGTCACAATTTCAAGTCACACTGAATGGCTGAAGAAGCCAGAGGCGCTGAGCCCAGAGAAGAGCACCTGTATGCAAACAGGAGGTGACTGGTTCAGTCTCGCTTCTGAGGGTGGAACTCCTACTCAGTACAGCTGTTCAAGCTGAGGGCAGATGAACACACGTTCAGGGATGCTACAGAAGGGACCACTGCAAGAGTAATGGCTGGAATAAGGGATCTGTAAAGCGCTCTCAAATCCTCTAAGTTTAGACAAGTAAAGACATCTCTTGTACTAAAAAAATCTAATACCCTAATTCTATGAAGAAATATTACACATAATCATGTGAATATGATTCATTTTTTACTATAAATTTATAGGACTTACCATTTAAGACTTTCTTTTCTTCATGATAGTCTGTACAGTGATTTAAAAAAAAAAGTTAGATAGGAATACCATAACATCAAAGAGAATATCAGTTAATATTACTGATTGAAAGATTACAGCCCTGTTCTTGAAGGGCTTTCTTCTAAGGCCTGAGGAGAGAAACAAGGCTAATAAGTAGATAGCTTATGCTTCAAATAAGTAACTTTCATCTTTGAAGACTGTCAGGCTATTTCTCCAGGTGTTTGTCTCCCACTTCACTGGGCTTTTTCCTACTTCTTTGAACATTTTTTTCTAGTATCTTGGTTAATTTCTTTAGAAAGAATAGGAAAGACCAAGTTTTGTCCAAGTTATCATATTCTAAATTATCAAATTCCAAACTAGTCACAATTATCCAGAATTTATTAGATTATACTTTATAAATGAGACATACATGTTAAAACCCCAAAGAAAGACACCTTATTAACTTTCTCTTTTCTCTAGGTCAGTACTTAAAAGGATTATTGTTACTCCAAATTTAAATGGCCGAAGTGCTGAAAATATGTTACAACTTTCACTTGTATATACAAAGCAATTATTAGTGTTTCAATCCAGAAAAAATTTAACAGGCATTTCTTTCAGGATGGCAGCCAACTCACAAATCCACATTATCTCTTGATCACCACAAGCAGTACACCATTTGGTCAAAATAAAACCCTCAGCAAGTTGTCACAGCTAAAAAAACCTAATAAATAAAATGACAAGCTAACGCAAAATATCCAAGTAGTAAAGTGATAGACATCACTTTTGTTAAGGTGACATCACCTTGTTTTATAGAAAAAGAAACCAAAGTACTTAAATCAAAGCTTTCAAATTTTTATTTTCTGATTTTCAATCAACCAGAGATTCCATTATTACCTCCACTTCACTCACCTATCATAAAATAATCTTGATCCAAGAGGCCCGATGACCATCCTTTTTGTTTATTTTCCCCAGTTTACCAAAATAGTTTCATAGCTGAAAAGGATCTTAAGATATAGCAAATTATCATCTGTCCCCTATTTAAGACTGAAAGTCAGAAGGTAAAGACCTGAATGAAATTTACAGCCCTTCAGCAGCAAAGCCAAGATGAGACTTTATCTCCTCTGAAACTTAGCATCCTGCTTCTCACTATGCCAGTGCTAGAGTTAATACTTCCTGAAAAGACAAAGGACCCAAAAACCATTTAAGTTATACCTCAAAGTGACCTTTGTTTATCAAATGCCAGACAGAAATCCAGTCATGACAGTTTGCAAGGGGTCACTGATGTCCCCACGTGGTCATTTACTTTCATCCTGTCAGTTTCATCTGTCTTTGCTACTGCAGTCGTGATTATTTTTTATCTTAGAACAAATAGCAAACTCATGGTAACACAAGTAAATTAAATCTATCTCAGTGTACCACACAGCTGGCAGTTTGATGAATCTCATTTGTCATGCAAAACAATTTGTTTTTATCTAAGAGGCTCACAGATTTTGAAAAATTGCCCCAAGTAATTTATTTCTAGAGAAATATATATATTATCTCATATGATTTACTTCCTGCCTGATGTGAATTGATTTGAATCTGTCACAACTTTCTGGATCCTACTAAGTTAGTAATTTTCTTCCCTGAGTGCTTTTTTTTAGTACAAGAAGTACCAGTAGGAAGAGAATTTTAATAATATGTTTTTACTTAACACAATATATAGAGAATATCATCATTTCAACATATAATCACTGTAAAAATTATGAGTTATTTTACATTCTTTTTTTTTTAAACTGAGTCTTGAAACACAGTATTTTACACTTGTAGCATGTCTCAATTTGGACTAGACACATTTCCAGTGCTCAATAGTCACATGTGGCTAGTGGCTACAACGATGACGGCAAAGGACGAGTAAGGGCAAAAAGTAAGAACATTTTTTCATCTTTGCCAGAGAACGAAGTGTTCTACATAAATAAATAATCAGTAACTGAAGCTTACCTTTTTAAGTAAAGTTTCTCCTTTTATTCATTATCGATCTCTTTCTAAAGCACAATACAAACTATAATACTTTTTAAACAAAGGATTAGAAAAAAAATACTGACTCTTTGCTTGATAAGGATCCACTAATATTATGTTTTATATTCTGAGGCTGTTAGCTTTTCTATTCTTCCTAGACACTCACGCATTTCACCACTGCCACACTAGAAACCACCAGATAAGTTGAAAACTATCCTCTTAGAACCCCACAGTTGTGAAGATGCCCACAAAATGCCAATTCTGGGTACCCCCTGCATTGGGGTCTGGCAGGTCACCCCACAAAGGATGGTGTCAGGGATCTCGTATTGAAAGATGCCCATGTATAAAATTCCTCTTCAGTATAGCCACTGTCCCC